>NC_045750.1:12978952-12996693 GCF_008692095.1 Etheostoma spectabile
GACCAGTGGTATTATTGTTGGTCAACAGATGAAATGCGTTTCCGAGCAGTTAACGTGCACGGACCTGATGGAGACTGTCTAGTACAGAGGTCCCCAAAAGGCACTTAGACCATATTGTGCTCAGGGTATATTGGTTCCTTGTGGGGGCTGATTGGTCAGCTATACTGTTGCGGGTTACAATCCCTGCTCTGCCTCTCCCTTCTTGCATGTCTATTTTTTCAGTTATCATTTACTACAAGCAGCTATGTCCACTCCCTTCTAAGGTGGTATGTCCTGTTCTCTGGGTATCAGACCGTCCTGAACTAGTGTCCTTGGCCTCACCATCTCCTCCTCCGTGCCCACTGTAGCATATCTGACTAAGATGCCCTGCCTGTTTCTCCTCCTTAGCTGAACCCAGCTGCAAAGCATAATGTAATATGTCACACATACACACATCTCTATTTAGTTTTGGTTAATTCAGTATATACTGTAAGCCAGCTTTACGTGGCGTTCTGAGTGGCCTGTTCATCACCACTCAGTCATTGTATTTTTTCCACAAATTCCCCTTTTCGCACCTACTAGGTGCGAACACCTTTACACTAACTGCAGTGCCTCAACGTCCTCCCCGTCCTCTGGCATGGTGAGTAATGGCAGCATCCCAGCGGAATAGGGAGGCGGCGCTTTTCTTTGGACAAGGCAGTGGTGATGAGCCGGGATGTCATGGTCGCAGGCAGGGCACACAGCAACACCCACAGGTAACTAGAATAGCGGAGAAAAACAGCAATAGATGTCAAACAAGCAGTGATAAGATTCTTCCATTTGCCAAAAAGGTTGTCATCACCCCCAATGGATTTGATACACCTGAGGCGTCATGCACTCTCCGGGAAAGGGCTCGAAGTTGGTTCAAAGCCCTGGTGACCTCCCATCCGGGGCAGTGTTGTTAGGGAGACCGTACAGCACATCTCTCCGAACATGGAACAGACTCCTCCTTTTTCAGCCAACAGCATGTCCAGCGCCATCCTATGGAGCGCCATGAGGGACGTTGGGGCCGTCTGCTCGGCCAGGCCTTCGATGGCATCCTAGTTGCATTGCTCAAGCGTTAAACATTTAATGCACAAATTATCCTATCTACATTTTTTGGGAGTGACGGGGGAGATGGCTGAAAGCAGTGGTATTCTCAAATCCTGCGGCTATTGATCGCCAATTTATTCACATCGGGCACCCTAGGAACTCCTATGCTGTCATATAGGTTGGGGTTCCCGCCCATGGATCAAAACGGGCCTTGCTACTACGGGCCCTGCGCTTCTCTTAGGTGTGCACAGCCTGGGGTTATGGGGATGGACCTTACTCCCCACCAAAGATATGGGCATAGCTAATCTAACCATAGCACAAACTCCTGACGTTGATTTGGGAACTTTATCTGGGAGTACAACCTAAGACCACCACAATAGTAGAATAGTCCTATTCTAGCCACTGGGCCTAGGGCTGTTTTGTTTTGTACAGTTGTGTTGCACAGTTGCTGGGATATATCACTAGCTTGATTGTGGGCTTGCTTGATCCGGTGGAGATTGAAACAGTGAATCTTGCACCTCCCCCTTTATGGCGGTAAAATACCCTGGTTTTTCAAAACCTGGGGGAAAGAGGGATGAGGGTAGTACAATTGCGGGAAGCTGTCTTAGAGTGTGTGAAGTTCAACATGCATGCATATCCTGCTGGGTCTCATTAGGAAACAACGGGGCCGGGTTAGTGAACATGGATGTCTAGCTGTGGCACAGGCCACCGCACCCTTCCATGTGTTTCTTGGCATTCTGTATTAGCCACCTGATCCATAAATTGTCCTGCCTGCACCGCTGATAACTCTAACACATCTTCCCCCCTCATTTTAGAGAAGTCCTGCACTATTACGTCTTCCTCCTTCAGGGGGGGTTTTACTGTAGTCTCTGCCATGTCTGTTGCATTCTGTGTGTGCGTGAGGGGATCCAAAATATTTATCTGCAGGGGGGTTATCTGGTCATTCCTGCTATCCATACACCTATGGCTAACATCCCCACATCCTGACCGTTCCTACTCCCAATTGCTCTATTTACTGACAGGGTTATGGGATTTTCGTGGGGTCTGAACTATAGTCCCGCTGTATAGATAAATATCTCCATTCTCTTGTTGTACCACCAATCCTTTTGTCTGTCAACCTCGCCCATGGTTTCCACCCCCTGTTGTCCAACCCGCGTCATACCAGCTGTTACAGAGACACCTTTCACCTGTCCGGAAGCGCTCCTTCACCAGCTCTATTTGATAGTCGTCACAGATGTACACATCTGTGGTTTTGTAGAGAAACTATTATACCCCCGCAGTCTATAGCCTGACACAAATCAAAGGTAAATGACGTGGTTGAGTCTCTCACATGGGGAGAGTCAATCTGGCACCGCACCTTGGGGATGGGCCCTTAGTGTGTTGCTTCACTACTGCCCAAACTGCTCTTCTTTCTCTCGTCTAGTTTCATTTCCTTGTTACGAGAGGTGGTTGGACACTACGGGTGATTGTTCTTGTGGTCTTGTGCCCCAACGCATGTTCCAACCCCGAACTAATGCTGCAACTCCACTACTACTACTACTGCTAGGACAACTGTTGTTTTTCCCCAAACCCCATTGCCTTCCAAGTTGATGATGTACTATGTGGGGGCTGTTTCCCGCCAAAACATCTCTCTCTATATTTGGATTGCTTTCTAATTTTGCAATGGGCGGCTAGGGGTGCGACTGGGGCACAATGTGTCAGGTGGTGCCAAGGTGCTCCTTTTTACCTTTAACCTGGACCGTGTGAAGTAACCTCCCCCACGGTACGGCCGGACCACCTGGGGTCAGTCCCATTCTCTTGTGAAATTTGACCCCGACCCAGCCCTATGACAGGTAGTGTTGCTTCCTCCTGCGGTTTCCTGTTCGCCAACTGGACTGCGTAGAAAGGGCTGAAACCAGAGATGTTAGCTTTTTCATAGTCTGTCATTTATTGCTGAACATTAACATTGGCATGTGACCTACTCTAGTGGAGGTCCTGGCATTTTCTCCCGTCATATTTTGTGTGGGGTCAAATGTGTTTTCGTCTTCTGAGGACCTCATAGCCATGAGGGCCAATGGGAGCGCTTTTACCCATGGTAACTTGCTTCCTGCACATGCCTTAGCTATTTTAGCCTTCAATGGTGGTTTGCTCTTTCCACCATTCCCTGTGACTGTGGATGATAAAAGATGAAGGCATGAGTGATCAGGGCCTGTTCTAATTCTTTAGTAGTTTGTTGTTAAAATGTGTGCCATTATCTGACCTTATCGTGGGGACCCCATACCTCGGGATGAGTTAGTTTGAGCCATTTCACCACTGTTTTGCGTCCTTTTTCCGGTGGGAGGCTTCACCACTAGAGAACCTGTCTACCATCACCAGAAGATACCTTTTTCCCTACCACATTTTCTGCGCCCATACAGTATAATCTATACTGATATCTTGAAACAAGCTGTGGGGACTGGGTACGCCTTTAGTGTGGTGTATGGTTTCTGAACATATGCTCTCCACACACACCTGCATTCTGACAAAAATGTGTCACCATGTCCCTCAAATGGGGTGCCACCACAGCTCAGACAGATTCAGGAGAGTTGTTTTCTTTCTTCATGTGTTGGTTGTGTGCTCAGGTAGACACATTCTGCAAATCTCGGCTGATGCTGTATCTTTTGATGAGTGGTAATACAGTACATGTCTGTCTCCCCCTTTTTTCTGAAATAAAATGCATTGAGAAAGCCATTGTTTTCAGAAACATCCATATGAAAGGGAGTGAGTAGTCTGGGGAGGTGAGTGTCTCTGCCTTGCTAGGGACTTTTGAGGTCAGAGAAGGCGGCCGGCCTCTGTTGTCATAGGAGGGGGCGGGGGGGGTGAGACAGCGATGAGTTTGTTGGTATAGTCAGGGATATGTGAGCGGCGTATCCGTGAGGGCAGAAAAAACAGCATGTCTGCAACTGTGAGGGCTTCTGACTGTTGGGGGTTCTGTGAGACTGTCATTTGTTTAGCTTTGCTGGGCTTGGGCGTGTTTATTCTTCAGTTGTTTCTTTAACAATTGAGTTTGTAGTCCTTTTAATTCATTCTTTTGTGCTCTGCTCCTTTTTGGTGTTTGACAGGAAATGACGACATTCTGCCCCATGTTGCATCGGTCATGTTGTGCAGGCCTACTACTCCTCTAACTGTGTCTGAACTGCTGTGGGTAATCCCCTAGTACACCCATGGCGGAACAGCGCCACTGTGGCGGCGGACTGGTCCCACGGTTCCCTCATAGCACGTGCCAAATCTTTTTTGCTCATCTGCATAGGCATCAAAATTTTCATCACTTAGTTTTAAATCATAGCCTAGTGCCGATCCCAACTGTGGGATACATGCGGTGCAGCAGCCCAAATGCCAGGGGTTACTGCTGATGCAGGCACTGTGCGGGAACAGTGGGTCCAGCTCCCCTTGGTGAGGGCAGCACTAGCTCATCTGCTCCCATTACTCTACCAATACGCTCGAGATCCCCAAAAACAGCTGCACTCCTGCTGTAAGACTATTGAAAGTGTGAGGAAATGCTCAGCCCGTCAGGGAGGGGAGTTTTGCACACAGAGAATAAGTCACCAAAACTGTAAGGGGTGTACATCAACAGTCCTCCCCTACTGGGCGATTGTAGACCCGCCCTGGTGTGTGGCGCGTCTGCTCTCCCTCACTGAGCTCATTCACTGTTCGACGCAGCTTCTCTTGCTGCTTCTTTATCTCTCTGAAATCTTGTTAAGTCTTTCCCATTCTAGTGATCTTCGCAGCATAACTTGTCAGGGTCCTCGTTGGTAAATTTACCTTTAAATGTGGCCTGCTACAAAAACGTCTTGAGGACTTTGTGATCTAGATCTGGGCCTGCGTTATGTCGTTTTTAGTCCTTTCCTAGAGTAGAGCTTCTGTCTGTTTGTCTCACTTTCCTGCTGCTGTCTGACTGTTCGCTATCTTCCTTACTTCCTGAGTCTTGGGGGTACTGTGGTGAGGTGGACTGGGTCCTTTACTGACATGTGAAAATGCTCTGGATTTTGTTGGCAAAAAGTGTGTTAAATTCATCATGGAGTCAGTTGTCAGTTTATAGAAGGATTTCCCCAACAGTAATAGGCTACTGTAGCTGAGGAAATACTAATGTTAAAATAACTAATTTAACCAACTGTATTTGTGAAAGAAATTCAACCTTGTTGTATTGGAAGCTGTCATGAAACCACCAGACATAAAAAGGTCTTCAACATGTTGGTCCTTCTAAGAGAATTATTGGCCTCTTTAGCTGCTAAATGCTACATTGTGTTCACCAGCTAGCTAGCTAGCTATATATCTTTCACTTTGCTATGTTTGATGTTGTAATGTATTCACGGGCTTTAAAACCAAAACAATGAGCGGGTCTCACCGTCGCGGATTCGCTCTGCCAGCGCCTCGGCACTGAACCCCGCAAACACCACATTGTGTGCTGCACCAATACGGGCACAGGCCAACATGGACGCCACAGCCAGAGGGCATGTAGGCATGTAGATGGTGACGCAGTCCCCTTTCCTCACGCCACGCCGCCTTAACAGGTTGCCCAGGCGACATGTCATCTCCAGTAATTGTCTGTATAGAGATAGGCTACCAATGAAGCCACATGAGGCGAAGGGAGGAGGATAAACACACACGTAGCCAAAATAATTAAGATCCAACATGCTGACCTGTAGGTGATCTTGACCTCTGACCCCGGCTCATCTCTCTCCCAGATCAGGGCCACCCGCTCTGGACAGGTGTGCACGTGACGGTCCAGACAGTTCACTACATATGAACATAAAGAAACCGGATACATAAAAAGAAATAGAGAATGTCGCATTATCTGAATGCCACATTAGCATGCTGCGTTCGATCTTTGGAAGATGATAGAGATGATGATGCTTTCCCTGTCTTTAGGCCTAAGCGTTTTATTTAGTGTTCCTCAAAACGCAGCATGGGAAACTGCGACTTGAATGCATCGAGTGGTTTATTCTGACGACATATCTACGTAGGCACATGTCTATAAATCAAATTAGGCCTACTGGTCATATTCTAATGATAAGTAAAGACAAACTTACCGGACACATTCAGCTTTCCTCCTTCAAACCACTTTATTTTCCCTCGGCTCAGGTCACAGTCCTGGGCCGTGTGGAAAGGACTGATCCAGCTCAGTCTGTGACGCGCCGCGGCGGCCCAGAAGCTCGCGCTGTTGGAGACCGAGAACTCCTGCAGCGCTGAGTGGTCGCACGCGCCTTCAAAGCCCGCAGCCTCGGGCATAGACGCTGCTACGTTACATCTCCATCGACCCAAAACATGGAAATAAGATTTGAAGACACGGCGACTGAAAGAAACGACGTACTTTGAAGCGCACCCGCAAGACAGCCACATAATGACAGTAACCTATTCTGTGCTATCCGAAATTATGTTTGCAGTTAGCTAGAGTTTTTACGCAGTTTTGCAAGTTATTTTGCTCTTGAAAACTTGGAAACTCCGGAGAGGAAGGGCTAGAGGAGTAATGCGTTAAAGGGCGGTACAAACCCATGAGCCGACACTTTTATAAAGAACAGTAGCCTAGCTGGATATCAGCATCAGTTGCATAAGAAAAGTTTCTTTTTGTGCAACACGCAAGATTTCGTTGTTTAAATATCCCTTCCAGGCATGTGTTGATTCATTAAAAAAAATACAGTTTTGAATAAGAACTTGTCTGATGTGTTTGTTTCAACAAAATAGTTTATATAAAACGTTTAGTCTGCTGGATTGGACACAATATGGTTTCCAAACTAGATGTGATGTCACAAATAATGCTCATAAGTACAAGTCTCAAACTAAGATTTACAGTGAGAGCAGAGAAACTTCTAGTGTCTAACTCTATACATCATTCTGTACAGTGAAGCTGAAACATCCAAGTGAAGAAACAAGAAGCAAAACATATTATGAGAAGAGATGGGACTTTAAATATCAATAACTTTTAATTAGGCCAGTTACACTTATACAGTTACATGTATACAGAGACAAACACAGATCATGTAAACTGTACATAACAGTACAGTGTTGTCTATTGGACAATATTTTCAGTATGTACAGTATATCACATTTGAAGGAAAACAAAAGATTTAGGCTTGTAATCTTTTCACGGGACTTGATATACGCTTTTTAGTCACTCAACTAAAATAAATCATTCATCCCAGGGAGGTCACATTCATCTCATTAACACCTCTCCAGCAGGTTTAATCAATTTCTTGCTTGAGATGCTTGTTGAAAAGAGACTTACTTCCAAAAACATCGTTATTCTTGCTGTTGCATAAAAGTATAGCTGCCATGTCATAGAATTAGTTAACAATCTATTTTAAAGAAAATAAATATATATATTTTTGACACCGCTCCATATCTGAACATCTGCAGTGAATGATACAAAAACGTTTCCATGTTTAAGCCTTCTTCATTCTCCTACAGAAGGCGACATGAAAAGGTGTTGTGTAGTTTGCTGCACACAAATTTCAGTGAGGAAGAAATAATCTCATTGGTTTAGTTATTACATCCCAATCGTTGGAGCCAAATGACCTTCGGTTACCTTGACAGGTAAGCTCAAGTGGATAAAGAAAATAATTTCTCATTCATTTATTTATGACTATGATATGACTCCACATGCACAGAGGTTCAACTCAACCAATGAAACATCTGCCTCTGAATTGCAAACTCCACTCTGCAGGTATTTTAACCACCAGTCTGTATCCTGCAGCTTCTTTCAGTCACTCTTCTCCACCTCTGCTGTTCCCTGCTCCATCATCTTGTCCTCAGCTTCCTCTTTATGTGTTACGTGGTCGTTTGTTTTGTCGGAAACTGTCCCCAGCACCTTAGCGCTGTGTTCCTGCGCCTTAGCTCGCAGCGCAGCAATGCTGTTCTCCCTAAGTTCCTCTTTAGAAATGGATGCGTTAGTAGTGTCTTTCATCCATTTCTCCGTCTGTTCCTGCATCCCTTTGTCTACTGGTTTCTCCTGTGTTGTTGTTGTTGTTGTTGTTGTTGTTGTTGGTGCTGGTGCTGGTGGTGGTGGTGTCAGGCTGCAGGGTTTTCCAGGGGAGGTGTGTGTGGTTTCAACTGACTTCTTGTGCATACCTGAATAGAGAGGACATTCGTTTCAGTTAAGGTTTGCAGAGGAGGGCTAGACATCTTGTTTTAGTGTTTCCTGGTGTAGCTTGATACATTGACACAAATTTAAAAATGACAAATTGCACAGACCTTTCTTCACAAGCATTGCAATTTTGTATGTAATGAGGTGTCTGACATTGAAAAAGAATGGTGATAGATTGGATAGAACTTGTTATTCAATTAGAACTACCTAATTGATTAACTAATCAATTGACATGAGGCGAGAGAGGCCATTTGGTCTAATCTGTCCTGATTAAGTAGGATTATCACTGTATTGACATGCTGACACTTTTATTGGCCCCTAACATGAGCCAGGCTTAGCTCATACTTCCTGTTAGAATACATCTCTCTCCCTATTTTCAAATGGCTGCTATGAGACAACAGAATATAGCAGGGTTTTTTTGGACCCAGTTTAAGATTTTATTTTGGGACTAAAATACGGGCCAACAGTGACTAGAATTAACAAAAAAAACAACATTTTATGTGTATCAGACATAAAGGCCTGGATGAGGCAGCTTTTAAAAGTACCCCACCATGTGGGCTTTGTCAGCTAACTTTGCAAAGTGGATTTTCACAAAATGAGCCTCAATAGTGATGTTAAAAAGGTGGACTATCTATGACTCAAGATCCATAAAGGACATTTTTCACAGCACTTTGACTTGTCATGGTAGGAAAAACACAGCTGTTATCACATTAACAATCTTAGGCCCTGGCAGTGTGACAGTGGGCATGAACAATACTAAACAGCTAAATGGAAATTAGTCATCAGTCATTTCCCTATTTACATTCACGTTTTTATTAATGTAAGAAACAGAAAACAAATGCCCAGCTAAAATGCACCCAGATGACATACGTACAAATAACAATTAATATTTACCTAATAGCCACGGAGCGTAGGAGTCTGTGACGCCCTCCTTGGCTGACTTGAGGATGGACTCAGGCAGTGGGATGGAGTGGCGGACCATAGCTCCGTAGAGGCCGTACTCTGCCATCACGCTGCTGCGACCCCAACACTTCTCTCTTTTCCTCCACTTGGCCCTGCGGTTCTGAAACCACACCTGAGACACGGGAGACAGATAAAAGATTACATTAAGTTTACTTGAACCTTGCAAACGACTGCATGCAATATTATTCTCTGTAGTCTGGGCCAATAATCTAACATCTTTTTATCCATCCATTAACATTTATAATTGGGACTGGGCCAAAACATGGCTTAAACTCCCCTTCCACTCAACAATAAAACGCACTGTTCATCGTTTTGTATCGAGTTTGACACTAAGACTCACATACATCCCCCTTCATCTGCTGAAGGGAGAAAGCTGCTATCACCTTCTCTAAATTTACAATGTACCAGGATGAAAACCTTCAGTAGGCCTACACACACACACACACACACACACACACACACACACACACACACACACACACCCACAATGAACTCAGTAAAGTATTGACATCTTTTGTTTAAGGAGTTACATAAACAATATTTAAATATTCATTGATAGATTCTGGAGTTTTCAATGAGGGAGGAGGAGATGTAATTCATGATATCATTTTAACAAGATATGGTAACTTTTTTGTGGAAAACTGTATCAGAAAAATTAGGATTTAATAACAGATTATTTTCATGTCTTAAAAAGTGCTGTGTAAAAGTGGGACTATGTTATTTAATGTACCAGGATATAAATATCAGTGGGACAATGAAATCTCCTGGAGGCAAAAACAAAAACGTTCTTTTTTTATTTTTTTGTATTGAGATGACTGATTGTAAGAGCTCATTCTAATTAGGCTCGACTGAAATTAGTGTGCTTGTGATACCTGAAAAGTCCATTATAGACAAAAATGCAAATGTGCTGCAAAATATGTTTAGAACACAAGTTCTGAAATTCAGTGTTATTATAAATATTTAAAATTATTTTCTCATTGCTTAATTTAAAGAACATGTTGTCTTCTGTCTGTGTGTCCTTCCAGCTCCTCAAGTGTCTAAAGTGATTTCCGCCAAGCCGGAGCACGCAGCCTCAGCAAGCTTGTGAAAATGAATGAGAAAACAGGAAAAAACAAGCATGCTAAAATGGCCGAGGAGGCAGGATGATATTATGAAGCGCAGGTGGTTGTGGATGTGTGTGGTGTGTGTTTGTGTGTGTGTGTGTGTGTGTGTGTGTGGTGTGTGTGTGTGTGTGTGTGTGTGTGTGTGTGTGTGTGTGTGTGTGTGTGTGTGTGTTTCACAGACCTGGAATTAAAAACGATCAAAGCCGAGCCTGGAAAGCTATTCAGGTAGATCTGATGATAACCTCCATCTCATAAAAGATGGGCTTCAGATGAGCAATCATGCTTTCTGACAGCAACGGTGTGAGTGTGCATGGCAGTGTGTGTGCGTGTGTCTTCACTTGTGTGTGTGAAGTGCTTCCTGAGAGAGGTGACCCCGGGGGCGAAGAGGCTGATTGAAAAATAAGTTAATTTCCAGGGCCGATCGATGGGAGACAGGCGCTCAAATATCACGGGAAATTAAAATGCTCATAGCAGCCAGGCAGAGCCCTCTGCTCAGCCGCTGACCTGTGCTAATTCATTTCTATGTAGTTATCATTTCATCTCAGGGCTGCGGCCTGTCTCTCGCAGGGAGAGAGGTGATAAGTTCTCCTCAATTAACTAATTACACTGAGAGGCTGAATTGGCTGCTGATGTGAAGGCAGTGGGCATTGTGAGGATGAGGATGATGGAGCAGCTGACTGGGGACTCTACCTGAATTTTTCCTTAGCTTTCTTCATCACTTTGTAACCTGAATCTGTGGCGATCACCACGAGTGCAAGGAATGTTGACTTTGAGTTAAAAGAAGCTATCAATGCAGGAAACATCTGGATTATTTAACTGAATAAAACACTTTATTTTGTATTTTTTTTTCAAGGGTTTGTTTGGTTGGCTCCCCTTAAAGCAAGATGATTAAAGCATATTCAGGTTTTGGAATTTAAGATAACAACCCACACATTCATGCCTACTGCACAGGCCTCCATACACACCTGTATTCTGTCTTCTGGTAGCTCAGTCTTCATGGAGAGCATTTCTCGGGCGTAAACATCTGGATAGTGGGCCTCATTGAAAGCTTTCTCCAGCTCCTCCAGCTGATAGGAAGTGAAAATGGTTCTGCAGAAAACCAAAAAAAGAAAAATAGGAGAATACATTTATACATTTGGATTCCTTCATAAGTTCACAATTTCACATTCATTCAATTTTGTTCAATCTAAAATGTGTCTGAGACTGAAATGAAAAAAAAAAAAAAATCAAGATCTTATAAAATGAGAAAAGGTCAGATTTATTTTTATTTGAAGTCTTTTAGAATTAGCAAGTAAGAAATAGGAACAACAGAGGACAATTGCAATTAATATTTTTAATTTACAAAAGGCATATAGAGTCAAATCATAAATACATAATAAAAAATAAATAAAACAGCTATTCGAAACATTTAGCAGCAATGTATTTTTGTTTTTAAAGACAGCAGAGAGATGATTTTATGAAGGTTTTTTTCCATAAAAGAATTTTAGTGCATTTTCTAATGCAATTTTATGATCAAACACACAACATGTTTTACAGGATTTAATCACTGATGACAAGTAGCCCGGATGGAGTTTACCACATAAAAAGGCCCAACATTAATATATGAACTACCGGAACATGATGCAGTCTTAAAGAAATTATCCCGCGTTCGATTATCTTTTTATGATTCTTTTTTTTTTTTTTTACCTGTGTCGTCTTTTCTTTCGTTTCTTGCTCTGACTCATTGATGATTTAGGGAATTTCTGATCACCGGAGGAGAGACTCATGTCATCAGAATCTGTAAGGAAACAACAGCAATTATTAATAAACATAATAGGCTTATAATAATAATAATAATAACAATAACAATAATAATAATAATAATAATAAACAATAAATAATGAAAACATAAACTAGGCTACTGCATTGGATAATGCATGTAAGATGCTGATAATATTGCTGGTCTTTAAAAAAATCCCAAATGATAGAAAATATAGGCCTATAGCCTCTGAAAAAAGACTAAATTAAGTTTAAAGCATTCGTTACAGCAAGGCCTCTACACATCTTGTTCAATAGGCCCATTTAGAGAACAAAAGCGTTCTTTTTTCCCTCCATCATTATCACTCGATCACAGGGCGCTAAGACTTTGACGCATAAACTCTTTTTGTGCAAGAAATGTCTGCTATCCTCAGATTGTAGCTCGTTCACGATAAATACATGAGACACAAGAGTGTGCTGTTTTTAAAAACCTGCAACGACTATTTTAATCATTACATCAGGAACGCAGTAGGCTATGCGTTGTAGAGTTTACAGGACTTTATGTCCAGCACTCACCGGAGCTGGGGGAGTGCTGCGCCTCCATCTGCGGGTCCATGTGCGCCGCTCTGTGCAGCGGATGCAGGTGCACATTCTGCGCCTCTGCCAGCACCTCCAGAAAAGCAGGCTGGCTGTAAAAGGAGTGTATTCCCTCTGGTCCCAGCAAACCCACACCGACCCCGAGACCCCCGTGTCCGAGGGCCGACCTGGCGGCCAGGATGTGCGCACTGTGCGGCAGAGCCTCCAGCGGCCGCCTCGGTGCCGCCGGCGGCTCCTTGTTGAGGCCGAGCAGCTCCTGGATCCCAAAGCCGGTGCGCCGGTGCACCGTGGGAGCCATCTTCCAGACTGGCTGCTGGGGTCCCCCGTGGTTCAAGCTGGTTTGTGAGGCTGATTTCTGTCTATTCACAGTGTCTGAGAGCACAACTCCCTCCTTCCCTGTCATGGCGGTGAGGTTTCACTTTTTGTTTTCCTCTCCCTCAAAATAAAAGCCAGTCCCTAATGCAATCAGCTCTGTGATTCTCCTTCTTTATCTCTCTGCCCCCCTCTCTGCTGCGCTTTTTATCCAACAGGCAACAGGCGGCAGCCAATCACAAGAGGGGGGGGAGACTCCACACTGAAGTTCGCATGAGCCCCATGACTCTTTAGATAATAGGCCTACAATTTCTGGCATTTAGGCTAAATGTGACAAAATGTCTGTCCTATTTCTGATTTTCTTTTTTTACAAGAAATTGCTCGGTGGGTGGATTGTCTGACAAATACAAAGTGGAATCATCTTCTCCAGCTAGTGACCGCAGAACAATGAATAAACCCATTTTCTCTGAGAGCAAGCTTTTGTTTTCCACAGAAGAAGCCTAATCTTCAATTTGATACCATAATGTCAGTTTACAGGCTGTTTTCTTGTTGACTTGGTGAGCGTTTTGGTCCTGACTCCAACAAAAGAGAGAGGAAGTAAGCGTTTAAAAGTGATGTAGCCTACGAAAATTATGCACAGGCCTAAATCATCAGCGAAATCCCTCATGTTGGGGAAAATCAGCTTCATTTGCAGCACGTATGTCCTCATTCAAACAGTGGCGTCACTGTTGAAATGTAGGCTACAGACGAACCAGCTTTTGGCCCAAAAAATATATCATTCATACATTTTTCGACTACATCTGTTGCTTTGCTAGATAAAACATATACATTACATTATTCAAAAGTAGGCCTACAATGATGTAGGTAGAACGTAGGCTACTTTCTACTTCATATTTTCATTGTCTATTTCTTGCCTGTATTTCTTGCCTTGTATTTCTTGCCTTGTATTTCTTTCGTGCTTACTTGTTTGTGTGTTATTGTTTTGTTTTTTGTTTTTTGCTGTTGCTGCTATGCTGCTACTGTAACGACAGAATTTCCCCGTCGTGGGATAAATAAAGTATAATCTAATCTAATAGTGTTAATAGCCTGAACATGAGTAGTGTCATTTTTAATTACTGCCATAAAAAATTACATTTGATACCATTCACCAGAATAAATCTGACAATAAAATCTATCATTCAAAAGATGAGCAATCGGATTATTTTAGTGCAGTTATAAGTCAGCTTTCTATTTTTTTATATTTTCCAATAAATATGCCAATAAAGAGGCTATCCGTCAACTAAAAAACAAGCAAACACAGGTCACATTCAATCAGGACCAAAAAAGGATTTTCAGTGGTAAAAAAAAAAAAAATCTCATAAACTCACATTAGCCAATTTCTCTAATGAATCAATTCAGCTTCTAATTAGGAGGACCACAGACTGATTGATCCGTTACTGGACTCCGCTCTCTCCCCAACGTCCCATATAACCCACACTGGGATTTGCATATTCTAATTAGGTTTGCGCATTAAACGTTTTGTCTTTGTGGCAGTCTCAGCATCTGTTGATAGATTATTAAGCGTTTTTTTATTCTCTGACGGGTCACATGATAAAGAATACAATATCCCAGTTGAGGGTATTTAGGACACACCAGGGTGGCAATTAGACACGAGACAAACAGAGGAGCAAATGCCAGAGCTCGATACAACAACAGATTTATTTATCTCCGGAGTTCTTTTTTTTCTGTTTGAGGTCTCAAACAGAAATATCAAACACAAAAAGCTGCGACACAAACTGAAAAATTACACAATGTTTCAGCGCATAAATCCGAGTAAAAGTAAGAGCAAAGACATTTCGGATGTCAGGGGAAATCACCCGCAGCTTCTCTTCACACTCATTTATCACCGTATTTAAAACCTCAGCTCAAATTCAAACCCACTGAAATGTGAAATGAAGTGAAAATACTCTCGTTTTCTGTCTCTGTTTCCACAAACCTAATCCTCTCTAATCAGCTGTTATTCAATTATTGTGGAGTTTCAATCGTTCGGAGATAATGTGCGGCACACTTTTGGACATCTGGACCGATAATTACGCAGAGGACAGTTTATGGAGATGAGTGGACGCGCGCGATGGAAGCGCAGATACAGTCTCGTCAATGGGACATGTGGTGATGAATAAATAGGCCTAGGTGGTTCCGGGGGGACTGTTTGGCAGACGTGCATCAGGCTGTCAGTGACGGTCAAACCCACAATAGATTTAGTGCTGGTTTGTAATCTCAGATGTGATCATGAGATGCGGCTTCACCCTTCGTCACGATGAGGCTCCTTGTTGCGTTGTTTATCACCAAATCACTTAAATTTAAGTGGGATAAGATACATATCAGTTTAAAAAGCTGTATCATATAGGCATATGCTACGGTTGTATAAAAAAGAAGTCACTATTACATGTTATTTAGTCTAGAACATCGCTTTAGTGAATTATTAATCATGTATTTGCCTGTCTCAATGTGAAACTGTGGATTAAAATATTAACTGTGATGGTAAAAAAAAAGCACTTATTTGACGTGTTCCAAAAAATAAAAAATGCCTCCACCAGTCAATTTGCAGTTTACGTACATGTAAGTCCAGACTGTGTGTATGTATGTTAACTGTATTTGAATCATTAATATTTGAATTTAAATTGCTAAACTTGAACAATTGCATTGGAAAACTGATGATCCTGTCGCAAGTGGTGGTCTACTGCGCATGTATGGGACGCATCCTCCAAGCAGATAGTATAACAGATGTAGGCCTGTAGTGCGTGTGCGTCCATTCTGAAGTATAATCGAGTCTTCACTTTATGATATGCCTGCCGACACATCAGACTTCTACATGTGAACAGACTGCAGCAATACTTTGGAAACATGGTATTATAGTTTGTATGTGGGTTGCTCAAGGCTTCAGTGTTGTATTTCTTAATTAACCAGTACTAAAAGACTCACTGAGATTAAAAACATCTTTTTCAAAAGTGTCCTGGCCTTAATAATTTTTTAATTCATTTCTGTGGCTACTTTGGATTACTCACTGTCCTGAAAATAATCTAATCTCATAGCCTCTCACCTTCTACTACCAGAGTACACTCACTCCCGGTCCCCAGTTGGAAATTCCACTGCTAATTAGATTAGATTAGATTAGATTAGATAATACTTTATTCATCCCCAAATGGGGAAATTCACTTGTTACAGCAGCAGTTTTCCACAGTAAAAAGCAAACCAACAAGCAAGCAAACAACCGACAATGTGCAAAAAGTACTAAATGAATGTAAAGTAGCATTATATAAAAGGTATCGTAGAGTAAAGTGAGGTGGCCATAGTATGAAAAATATTGTAATGTAAGTATGTAATAATACTAACCCCAAACCTAACCCAGTTTTTCAAGGTGTTTACAGGAACAAGTGTGGCCTAATCATATTTTGCAGTACTTAACATTTCTTCAACTACTTGGTTTTGTAATAACTAATCCAAGTTAAAACCAGAGGTTAAATGTAGTGAACACCTTGGGTAACAACATCTGGGTGAAGTGAAGCCCAGGCCCAGGGACGTGCACAGACATTTGGAGGGGCTAGGCCTATTGCTCTAATCTGGAAACGCATAACCTAGCATGATTCAAGAGCCCAAACCATCCTGTCCCTGAACCTCTCTCTTCTCTACAGAACACACAGTAACGTAACGGACATCACATGGCTACGTCAGCCTGCTGCTGCAACATGGGCTGTCAACATAGCTTTGGATGATAACGTAGCATTTTACATATAGAAGGCAATGCTGCACTTTATTCAAAGCTCAAGTGGATTTTTTGTGGTTAGTATTCACAGGGCATTTGTCATAATCTCCATAACTTTAAAAAACGCACGTAAAAGCAGAAGGGCTTGGCGTTCCCTCTTTTTAATATGTGGTGCACCTTGTGAGAATATAAACAAAGTCACGTGACTGGGGGCAGAGGGCATCGCTCAGGGTAAGATTGAATGATATAGCAATTTAAGTTGATTTTGTAATGATGGGCGTATTGTTATATTGATGTATCAGAAAAAATATATAAAAATAAAAATAAAGAAAGTTTATTTAAGATCTTCCACTGGAAGGACAGCTATAAACCAATCACTGCAAACGGACTGTTGCCCGGGCAACAATTGCCCATACCTGTGCTAGTCCCTGCCAGTGGCTATTTGTCAATAGGTCAAATCCACCTCTGAGGTGGGACACAAATGATCTTGAGTTCTGGCACCAATCTTTGGATCTGCTTTGAAATACTCACTTTTTAGATCAGGATTGAATCCAATCCATCCAATATGATCCTGTAAAATCATTTTTCAAATGCTGGCCCCTGTACTACTGTACTTTATCTGGAGTTAGGTCTGAAAAAACACTGAATATACAACGCTGGAATGCTAACCCAAAGAATGAAGAGGACGTGTCAAAGGGAGACACAGGGAGAAAAGGGAGACAGGTGAAATCAGGGCAGGGTTGGGAATCGAACAGGCGTACAACACACAAGGGCAGGAAGTAAAGTTACAAACGATTGGCCTAACGATTTCAAAAATAGGATTTGGCCTCGAGGTCAATGAGGGTCATTTTATGTTTGTCAGTGGTGTGTGCAATTTGCTACCTACCTGCCAATTTTTGTGTCTTTTGGTTTTACGGTTTTTGCTGCACTAACGGACCACTAATAAAATGACGTTGTTAAAAACCAGAGAATGAAAGAGAGCGGAGCAAAGCGACTTAAATTACCTTCCGCATCTCATGAGAAGCTATTAGAGAGAAATTTCATTAGAGGTGAATGAAGAGATCAATGCCACACCAACAGCTATGCTAATGAGGTTTCTACATCCCACACACACACACACACACACACACACACACAC
>NC_045750.1:12996703-13014274 GCF_008692095.1 Etheostoma spectabile
ACACACACACACACACACACACACACACACAATGCATATGAATCAAATCCTTCCACTTGAATCAGGATGCAGCTAGAAACCTATTTTTGCATCCTACAAAGCATCACATCTCAATGTTTTCGAACACAACAGCTTCTTAAAACCTTACGTTCATCTATATCCTATTGCTTTACAAATGTCTGTGTTAAAAAAAGAGAGAGGAAGCACAAATTAAAAAAAAGAAGTTTAAAATGGTTTCATGAATGTACTGGCTACAGTAATGACTTTGCCTAACACAAACGCGTCGGCATGATCCAATTTAAACAGCGAGTTGTAATTTGAGTTGAAATAAACAATGCCAATTTAAGGACCAGTTATGAGACAGTGTAATGTGTACATTGTACTTTGTGAGCATTTGTATCATCCTTTGCTACATTTAATATGCGTAGCATATCCACTCATTTGGTATTATTTAATCACTCCCTGTATCATAAACCATTTGGTTCTATAAAGCACCAAAATTGACCTTATCTCTCTGGTTATAAGACATGGATTAAATCTAAAGGAAAAAAAAACTCCATATACATTAAAAAAGTTGATTTAAGTGTAAAACAGCTAATATTGTGAATACTGAGATGTTAACGGTGCAGATTGCACTATACTGACTGTAACCTTCTGTCACTGGCATCAATACACACTCAATTTTAACCATAATAAAAATGAATTTGTTACAAAAGTGATAAGACCGCAGCTCTATCAATGTGGTGAACACAACAGTCACACTGCTGTTCACGAGCTGTACAAGAGCTGCAAAGAAACGCAATAAAGAGAGAAAACACAAGTTGACTACCATGATGGTTCAAATTACTGAAGGAGTCTTCATGGAAATAAGTAGGCTATGCTCCACAACAGTCTTTGTCCACATTTACTTTCTATCAAATGTAAAAATGATCTACCATAGAACATTTCACTCATTAAAATTCATCCAGCTCTTCAATAAAAACATATTTGAGCTTCAGTGATGAGTTTCGTTCTGAACCAGCTCTTTCTGTCTGATCCATTTTTCTCTTTGTCTGAGGCTCCAGAAATGGCTCTTCTAATCTAGCTAATTGCTGTTTCCCAGAGCTCTGCATTTAAGAAAAAGAGCTGGGTCACCAAACAGCCGTTGATCAAAACATCCTATTAAGGTGAAGAAACAAAAGGCTCTCACAATCCGAACAATGCGCCACTGGTGATTCAACAGTTTGCTCTGTGGGCACAAAGCATTAATTAGGGCAATAACTTCATGCCATTGCCATTCTATAGTCTCCATTTCTGTATGAGTGCATCTCTTTAAGCTCTAAAGTTTGTCGGGGACTCTGACTTGCCGAGTGTGCCACATTCCCCTGTTCCGTGTGCAGATGTGTTATTGGCGTAATGAGGAAAATACTTTGGGGAAACGTGGGAGACAAGGCCCCCCCCAAAACCCCGAACCTTTCCGGACAAAATAATATTCCTCATTGTGGTCACTCGTAAATGAGAATTGACATAATTACTTGGGCCCATTTCTTGTCTAATTAGCACACTTCCACGGTGGACAGGGACTAGCAGTTGGGCAGGGGAAAGGAATCGGACAGGCATGGCAGTAGAAACACAAAAAGGGGCCTCTGCTTTCAGCGTAATTAGGTGAGACAATGCCCCTGACTGTTTTGAGCTATGGCAGTGGCTCAGAGCTGGGGCCGAGCAGGCGAGCAGACGCCCCGTGAGCTACGTCTCCCCGAGACCCTAATAAGCCCCTAATTGTCTTTTTTTGATTCACATGAGCAGCACCAGCAGACATGAAGACAACATATTCTTGATCTCCCGCAGAGAGAGGTTTTTATTCTTCGTCTGCAGGACGGAAGAGATTTGAGTTGACTCACTCAGGACCTTTTCTGTTGGCCCTCAAACTCCAGAGAACTTGTGTTAAAGTCCTGTGACAGCGTCCCAAACCTGGAAAGCTGCCAACATGTTGAAAACAGAGATGCAAGAGGAGCTATGTTTCTTTATAGCAACAGTTTTCAATCAAGACATCTCAAGGTGGTTGAACTAACTATCTGGCTTGTCAGGTTATGAAGAAACATGAGGTGCATCAGAAGTTATTCATATTATCTGCTAGTTTAATAAATGGAGAAAAAATTCTTACAATCTTGGATTACCCTTGATATCTGTGTGCAATCACTTTCGGTAAATAATCAGCAGAATATAGTCAATTTTGAAGACATAGGACTTGATGCTAAAGCCTGGCAGTCCTTCTCATTTCAAAAGAACTAAAAACAAATACTATTATTATAGATAGTAATGTACTTATTTATGTTTGTTATCTGTCTCTTTATCTTGATAACTGTTAGGGGGTAGTGAGGATTGGACCCAAAAGCAGAAAGGAGGACGGCAGACAGGCAGATGGGGGCAAACAGGAGTTTAATGTCCAAAACACAAGAAAAGCCTCAAAGGAACTAAAATGTCCAGAAAACAAGGCTAAAAGGCAAGCATCCAAAAAAGGACAAAAAACATAATCACCACAAGCAGGGAAACGGGAACAATAACAGGAATACTGCGACAACTTGACGTGCAGACAGGCGAACGAACCAGAATGATCTGACAAGAGACAAAGGAAACACTGGGGTTAAATACAAAAGGTAACGAGGTCATGAGGAACAGGTGAGACGTCAGGTGAATCACATTAGGGCGGGGCAGGACAATCAGACAAACAAAGTAAAGCTGGACTAGAAAAGACAAGACAGGAAGCTGACTGACAAAAAATAAAACAGGAAGTAGAACAAACAGGTACAGAGAAACACAAGACAGGACCAGCAACATAAGACCAGAGAGAAAACAGACAAAAACACAAGGAGGCCGATGAAAAAGGGAAAACGAACCCAACCAAAAACCCCAAACCACAACAGATAACATTTGTAACTGTATGGGCACTCAGAGAGCGCAGACCTCCGCCAAGGCCATACCCTATCACACAATTTTAACAAAAGTGAAAATTAATTTTTGTATCCACTCTGTGATTTGGTTCTCCTCCAAAATATAATAGGTTCTTTCTTTGCCAAGTCAGCTTTTGAATATGCAAATAGATACAAAATAAAGAATTCTACTTGTTTGTTACCAATTTCAAAATAATTGGTTTGTCTTAGCCAACTGGATTCATTATTATTATGATTATTATTATTATCATATTCACTTTCTTTTTTTCTTGCAGCTTTAGAAAACTTTGAATCACAAGCAGCTGGACTCTACAGGCTGCATTTCAACACTGAGCCTGTTAAACCAAACACACACACACACACACACACACACACACACACAGTTCCATATGTTTGAGGCCACTTCTAATGGCAGGTGGTAACCAGAAGACTCAATATTTCATAATTCCTTTCTCTATAACATCCCCTGCAGTCAAGGCCTCTCCACTCAGAGGAACGTCACTCTGATGTGCCCTCAGTCCTTTAATTAGCTGTCAATTAGTGCAAATGAATCAACTCTTCGCCTAATTAAGCAATGCCACCAGGCAGCTCCCATATACAGGCCATTGTGTGAGCAGCATGAGAAAACCACAGCTAGCAAACTCGCTTTGCATCACGAGTGCAACTTAACGATCACTGACACACTGTGTTCAAGGAGCTCTGTGTGTGTGTGTGTGTGTGTGTGTGTGTGTGTGTGTGTGTGTGTGTGTACAGAGTGTAAGGAAGGGTAATGGCAATTTTCCTATATCACTTTCTTTGACGCAAATGCACAGGACTAAAACACACTGTGACACAAGCACTTAACTCTCTTTAGGCCTTTAAATGTTTCTGATCTTCTAATCCTAAAAGATCTCTAATAGTTTCATGTCTGATTCAGATGGCTGCTCTGAGGATTTATGACCAGCTTGTCCTTTACTGAGACCTACTTTCACCAAACATGTCACTCATGCCCGGTGATTTAAAAACCCTGGAAGTAGGCTGCATGAAGTTCACTGTATTTGGTGATGCATTTCAAAAAGGTGAGGTTTAATTTCCAGGTTATTTTCTTTTCTTTTAATTCAAGTGTAGTTTTCTAGAATATTTGTTCTCCCAGTGACATGAATAATCAAAAGCTTGAGGTTTTTAGCTGCGACCTTCCACCAGCCAACTTTGTCCTCCATATGAAAGCGTTATTTTTAAGACTAAAAAGAGTTGAGATTCTATTTTCGAGGACTTCTCTGAGATTCCTACCCTGTGTTTACAGCCTCAGGCTTCAGTGATGATGTTGTCATGCAGTCCACATACTTAATTTACAGTCGGAGTGGAAATGTAATCTCTGCAAACATCTGTTCACTTCTGACTCAAGGCAAGAGGCACTTTTTATTCTTAAGAGCGATATTTCTGAATAAATGTTGGCATCACCTTCGATTTAAGTCATCAGCACTTTGTTTACAAATGAGTTCAGAGGACATTGAATTAAGCGTCTACAGTTTGACTTTATACAGTAATTTTTCAAGGTTGCTTCATTACTAAGAGCCCACTTATAACCATAAACTAAGATCTAATTTTCACTCAAAAAGGGACAGGCTATTTTACACTCACACACAACATGAAGATTGATGAATGAATCGGTTAAGGTGTTGCAAAAGGTCAAGTGGGCTACTAATTAAACAATCTGCACCTTATTGTGGCTCTTTCTTTGTATCAAGAGCATGAGCTGCACATGACCTGACGGTCAATGCAGTGATAAATCAATTAGTCAAACATTAAGTCCAAAACATATCAAATGTTTATCATGGGATGGCTGCAGAGCCGTAGCCAGGATTTGTTTTTTCAAATACTGAGGTCATGAGGCAAAGTCCAACCAAGACACCGGAAAGAAAGTGTTCTGAATCTTTTGATTATTTGTATTTTTCATTCATTAAATAATGAATTAACCAGCTCAAAATGAATTAACTCAAAATAAATGCCTGTTTTTTTCCTTTAAATAGTAGATGACATAAACGTTGACGGGAAACTTCCTAGGAGATGATTAGGAAATTAAAGATCCATAAAATGTAATGGTTGTTTACCTGCTTAGAGATATCAATGCTGGTTAAATGGTTTGACTCCTTATTCATTAAAAGGTTTTGGAAAACAGAACCAGGAGCTCAAACCAAACACTGTTTTTAGTAATTCAGCAAAAAGTGTGTCAAGTGGTTGTATTTTTGACAGAAATTTTAAACTTTTCATTCATATTTCCTGATATAAGGACTTTGTTTTTAGGTGCATGCCTGGCCTTTAATGTATTGTTAACTAAAGGGTTATGCAGGCTCCTGAGTTAGCGCCCTCTTGGAGAGTCTGTCAGTTTGTGTGTTAGTGTCTTTCATGTGTTGCTGAGGTTACCTGTCGGTCTGGGGTCTCTTGTCATTTGTCATGTGCATGGGTGACCAAACAAGTTTCCCCTGTGGTAATAATTAATGTTGTCTAATCTAATCTATTTTTATTTCACATATTTGTATTGAGCCAAGGACAATTGTACATACTTGTAGTGTATTGTTATATCAATGCTCATTCCCATTCATATGAAAGAATTATAAAATAAAATTCATGTACGTTTACAGATATAAAGCAAGTTATATGAAACAAATAGGATTGCAACAGCATCAAAAATAAGCAAAACATCTTCAAAATATAGGAAGTAAATAATTGAATTGAATAAAAAACAAAGATTAAATTATTAAAAAAGGGATGCAGAAGGGGAATCTAAATCTTAGAACATAACTCAGACAAGGCATTCTAAGAACATGTATTTCCTTTCTTTAGTCTATTCTCTTTTCAAATCAGTTACAAAGCCCTCTGAACACTGCCAGGAAATATTAAATCCTTTATTTATTAGGTTAGCCTAAAATTAGTCCATGTATATGGAGCCTAGAAAACACTGAAATTAGCAGAAAAAGTATCCCCCATGCGTTTTTTTTTTACTGTAGAACACACGTAAATTACTTAGAAGGTTGGTTAAACCCCCCACACTTGCCCACAAAATGAAGCTTCAATAATGTGCATGCTGCTGGTCCACTCAAACACCGTGATGTAAGGATGCTTTGTGTCATGAAGAAGCAAACTCATTTTCAGGCCTGTGAGCAGTTCAGCCATGTTGCCTCCCTCTCTCCAGCAGCCACTCCAGACCATTAAGGGCTGTAATTGTTATTTAATGGATTAAACATTCATCCTTCCTGTGCAAACCCCCAGAGGGCCGAATGACAGCCTCACCATGTTCACACAGCTAAACATCCCCCCATCACACACACCCGTCGACGCTCATTTGACGGCAGTGTTTGTGCTTAAAATTCAATTACCCACTTATTGATAGCTCTCTGGGGTGTTAAAGAAGTGGACACGGTGCTGGTGGAGGTGTGGATGATTTCCCAGGAGGCCTCAGTCTCCTCCGCACATCTCCAGCTGGATCTATTTCATGGCTTTACTCATCAGCGGCAGACACAGATGAAGCAGAAGCAGCCGTCATACACCTGCACACACCAGCGCACGCAGAGAGAGAGACACACACACACACACACAGACACAACTGAACTTTTCACTCTTCACTGATAATTCACTGAAATTTGAAATAAAAAATGTAGTAAAATAAAATAATTAAATCAAATATCCCCACAAGAGACCAAACCAAGATTACATTTGATGAAAAACACTTTAAAATTCAGGGCTTCTACTGAGAATTACTTTTAACATCAATTATTCTATTATTCAATTGATCGATTTAGTCCATAAAATTCCATAAAATAATGAAAAAGTGCCCTCCACTATTTCCTAGAGCTCAAAGTGTCGGACAGTCCAAAACCAAAATATTTTAATTTAAAATAACAGAAAACGGAAAAAAGGGTCAGACCACAGCCTTTACAATAAATTAGAATCTGTTGGTTATTATATCCACAGTTGATTATTAATGTTACCTCCCCCGCTCTGATAATGAGTGTAAAAATTCAAAAGCAAATCTATATCCACCTGCTGTCTCTAAATTAATAAGGAAAAACAGGTTTGTTTCATTGCTTTAGGTGCAACAAATCAGCACTTGACTCTTAAAGCCACAGGTAGCCCCACAGGTTAGCCACGCGTCTGAAAGTCCCCTGAGGCCTCTAGGGGCCCCACAGGAACACTTGGCTTGCTGCTGGCCTCATTCCCCCGCTAATTACAGCACTCATCTCTTCTCTCCCATGAGACGCCACCACTCTGATGACAAGACGCTGCACAGTTTGGAGCTCTGCTTCACCGGGCAACAGCTGGGGCTGCACGTCAATACCCAGAGGGGGGGGGGGTATTGTGTGTATTGTGTGTGTGTGTTGGGGGAAGCATGCAGGGGTGATTTTGTTGCTATTTTGCAGATGATTCCCAAACTCTGATCTAGTAATTGCTGCTCAATGTATTGATTTTGACTTGCTTTGACTCTGAAACTTAAACCAAAACACAATAGCATGCAGTCTTAGAGGTTAGATGTACAACATCATCATATAAAAAAGCATGAGATCTGATTAGAAAATAAAGATGAATCTTGTTGTCCTTTCATGCGACAGGGTCAGACTACAGCTTACATGTCCCTAAGGATGACACTGGATCGATGAGCTCTGTACATACTGTACTCCTCTCAGGGTGATTGCACTGACTGTTCATTAGCAGGACGCTGGGCTTTAATGGCCTGCTCTCTTCTGTCGGCCGTAAATCTCCGAGACTCCACCCAGGTTTGCGCATCTGTCTCATCAAAGGACTGTGAAGAATGAAGTCAGTGTGATGAAAAAGCGAATGAGATTTATCTGCCGCTCTCCTCCTCATCATCCTCCTCCTCTTTAACGCACCAGGACGAGCTTGTAAGCACAGGAAAATGACAAGTGAGATCTCGCCATGGCACACCCGTAAATGTGATGAAGCCACTGGATGTGTTTGAGATGCTAATGAGCCTGCTGGCACAGTAACATCAGTGTTTCTCTCTGTCACATCTAAATGTGGTTGGTGTGGGTTTACTTTGTTTGTTCAAGACAGGAGGAAGCAACAGACAGGCAGCTGGCAAACACAATAAAAACAAAAGGAAAGAGGCAGAAAAGAACATGTGGCTGTGGCACAAAGACATGAAGCTAAACTGACAATAAGGCAGTTAACTAGTCTTTGTGGGCAGGTATATGTACTGTTTGTTGAGAGGCTGATTAAGGGAATTAAGGGGACTATACTAGACCCCCAGGAATTATCAGCAGTGGTGGAAGAAATACTCAGATCTTTACTAAATGAAAAGTAGCAATACAAGTGTGAAAATACTCTGTTACAAGTAAAAGTACTCATTATGCAGAATGACCCATTTCCGAAATGGGTATATATACTGTGTATACTTATGTTCATAACTTTAATGTTGCAGCTGGCAATAGTGGGGTTTCAACTACTTTATATAGCGCTGGGTAGCTTAAGCTATAATAATACTACATCATATTTTAACTGATTATATTTTGTATTAATCATCTGACTCTGCAAAGTAACTAAAGTTATTACATAAAAATATGTGGTAGAGTGTAAAGTACAATGTTTCCTTCTAAAATGTTTCCTTCTAAAATGTATCTTAAAGTAAGTATATATATATATTTTATAAAGTAGCATACGTTGGGAAATACTCGAGTAAATAACACGTATCACAAAATTGTTCTTAGTTACATTCCACCCCTAAATAACGGGGACTGTAGTGACTGTAATGGCAGGACATGAACTGGAAGGCTTAGATAATGAAAGGAAAAATACAGAAAACGTATACATCCTAAACAATGGAGGTTTGATTGAAAGCACATTTTTGACAGGAGGGTGACTTTTTTTTTATTAAGTGTGTTTTTTTGTTTTCTCCCTTATGAGTTGCTGCTGCATGGTAATATGACAATTTTTCTTTTTCAGGAAACAGGAGCAACCTTAAACCTTGACTCCTCATCTTACTCCTCCTTTCATAGTATATGTGTACTGTAGTAGTATTTGTAATGATAGCTCTTGTTCTGGCACTTTTAAGCACAGCAGTTACCAAATGTAACTAAATCTATTTTCCATTTATCTGTGGAAATTGAAAAATACAGAAATGCCGTCATTGCTCAGTGCTTAGAGGGTGCAACGTTGCAGAATCCTTAATCAATATCTCAATTTAATGTCTGATGTGAACTTCAGGAAAGATGCCAAGGATGAGAGTGCTGGATTCAGAGTCAGATGACGTACTCTTTGGATGTTTTACCAATAACTAGGCAGTCACAGCCAAACCTATTCAACACAAGTCGGATGAATCATTGCGATTATCTTTTATAAACTGAGACAAGATATGTTACACTGCTGGTTGCAGTTCTAGGTCTTAATCTTTTCAGAAGGGCTAATTGACAGAAAATATTGTTTGACAGTTGGATGATGTCATGGTCTGACCAGCGAGTGTGGGGCAGTGGAGAGTGAAGACATGTTGCGTCCCATTCATTCGGATCTTTTTTTCCCTGCAGTTCCAGGTCAAGAAATTTAGGTCAGAGAACAATGCACTCTCTCTCCATTAGACCGTAGCGGGGTGCCAGAACCCCTCACATGCTCCCCTCTGAACCTCATCCCAAGCCTTCACATCCAACCACTCAACACGTTACACTTGGCAGACACACCAACACTCCCTGTGGATTTTGGTTGGGAGAGCGGTTTCATATCTTTGAATGAAGCAGGGTGGGGAGTCACCTTGTGGTTAGATCCTACAATTACACTTCTATCTCTATGGACTTTCAGGTCATGTTCTTATCCTTTTTTTTTGTGGGAATTTTCAAGAGGAAAGTTCCATTCCACGATTTGAAGGAAAAAAAAGACACATAATGAATATTTTATAGAGTGGTTCAAGTATTTCTAACAAGGCATATTTAAATGTTCCATTTTTTAGGTCAATAAAAAAATTCAGAAATCAAAACAATTTCAGATTCCCCATTAGAATTGAATTCCTGACAGTCTAAATAAGACTTTGAAATGGCATTAATTTAGCCCTTCATGTTGGTAGATAAAATGTACAGAAAATGTAGTTATACAGTTAACTAAATAAACAAAAACATGACAAATCCAGGTGTGTTTGTATTCTTTTGATGACATTTTCATCAGCTGTCAAAATCATAAAAAAGATATTAATAAAATGAGCTGTAAAATAAGTAGGCAGTTTTTTTTAATGGTAGCAGGTCTGGAAACTTTAGGCTATAGGGGGTACAACCAGCAACAATAAACATTTTATGGAGTAGAATAAAGCATCACCAAGGCAGACAACGTGGACATGTATAACTAATATAAACTCCACATCAGCTGCAGCCACAAGTCACATCTATCACAATTTCTTTAGTGTGTTGTTGTACTCACCTAAAGTACGTGAAGGCATCTTGTGAGTCTTGAGCATCATGAGGTCCTCCTTAATCTGCTCATGGTTCAAGTTCTCAGCTCGTTCATTCTCAAAGCATAAGTTCACCAGTCCACTCAGTCTCAGTATAAGAAGTAAACTCAGTAATATAACAGTCCACTCAGTCTCTCTGTTGCTTAGCTACCTGCTGTTCATTAAACCAGTGACTAACAAAGGTTTTTAATCTATGTCAAGGTACAATATTACTAATCTTAACCATGACCATAACCCATAATGAAGTTATTTGTTGTACTGCTGCTAGTATACCACAGTGTGATAACCGAGTCAGTATACTCCGCTGCAGCTCTGATTAGACCAAGTAATGGGATCGCGCCTGTGAATAGATTCTGTAGTAGGCTACAGCCTGAGAATTACAACAGAACTCTTTATCATCTTATTATTCACAACATTAAAAAAACTGACAACCCAGCAGCTCTACATGTCCTATACTGCCTTCACCTGATGGACACCTACATGTTTATCAACCACATATGACACATTTCTCAGCCATAAAAGCTTTTAATTGTATATAATGGGGGTTTAAGTCATCAGGTTTGTTCTGACTGACAAACGTATTTCACATAAAATGCGTTTACATTGTGCACTAATATCCTGATTTTGAGTCCTATTGTATATTATAGTGTAGTGTCTGTCTCCCCCATGAGGAATTCTAAGTAATGACAACACCACTGATTGTTACATGACACAAGCCTTTCATAATCAGGCAGGCGCCCTCCACCCCTCCTCCACAGTTGCTAGTAACCAAGGAAGGGAAGATGAAAAAAAACATGGACTTTTCAGAAGAGGTAATTATCTTCACTCTAGTTTCTGCGTGCGATAGTCAGCGGACGACACCATGTTCTAAACATGGCCATACTGAGAAATAGTTTTTTTGAAGCTGATAGTCTTAATTAGCTTGGTATCAACTCATTTGTCAATGGCTTGAATGTAACGACCGTTCATTAATATAAAAATGTACGTCATACGCCAAGTCATCAAAAGAGACACAAATGATTACATCAATAGTTATTTGATTTATTTGTTAAATACACCGGTTAAAGTTCGTGGTCTTCTGGGTGGTAAAGTTCACTCATCAGTCGGTAGATGTATGACGGTGCATGTCCTCCAATGTTAGAAATGAACAGTGTGATGAGCTCAGGCGGGACATAGTCAAACACTGGACAGTGCACGTTCACCTTTGAGAGAATCTCCCCTGAAATACAAATTGTAAACAGTGCTTACCTCAGAAAATGAACCAAAAGAGGATCATTAATTATAAAGGGTTAAAAGAGGATGCCCTAAACATGAAGACTTAGTTGAATGGCTGTTAGCGAGCATTTTGTGAAAATTTCAGAGTTACCTTCAGTGAAAGGAAGCACCTCATGTGGAGAGACAAACTTATGGAAGGTATCCTCTTCATTTGGGAACTAAGGACACAAAATAGTTCACCGTCACTTTGCCGTCAGCAGAAATTACAGAAATTTGGCAAACCAGAGTCTTCTTACCTGAGGTGAGAGCTTGAACATTGGAGCACAAACAATCAGCGGTGTTGAGTGGTGCTTGGCTGCAAGAGCCAGAGTGTGTGTCCCATTAACGGCCCTCAGACCTCCGTTTGCCAGAACTGTCTGCGTCCCGATGATGACCTGGAGAGAGATCACCACACAGGTTAACCCACGCGCTCTGCCATGACTATTTCAAAGTCTTCTGTGGTTTTAATTACCTTATTTACACGAGACATGACTGCAAATATGGCAGCGTCTGTGATCACGGTTGTTTCAATGCCGGCTTTTGAGAGATTAGTTGCCATCTCATGTCCCTGATGGGAGGTGAATAAATATGATAAAAATTATAACAATGTTTAATCTCAGAAACAACAAATTGTCTTGTTTTTCCCTACATAATTCTTGTATCTTGGGTCTTTAAAGTGTTTTTCCTACCTGGCAGAAGGGGGCGCACTCTGCCACGATCACATGGAACTTGCGTTTGCGTGCAGCGTCTTTGAGGAAGGCCTCCACGGTGCGAGAGCGGCCAATAGTCATGATGACCTCATTAGAGTGAATGTGCTCCAGGGCCTGCATTGCAATGTTGTCAGTTGTTCCCTCTGAAAAGTGAAAAGGTGAAGGGAGAAACAGCAAAAAAACATTCTCCCAGAATAAATACAGACTTCACTTCACTGTAATTTATGAATACCAGCTGATAAATGACCTGCTTCATAAAACCTACCCAGCTCAGTCAGCAACTCGTTGATAGCCTCGATGACATTTGCTTTGAGGGCAGCGAAATGCTGTCTGAAGTTTTCCTCGCTGAGTCCTCCAGAGGTCAGCAGCTTGTGGAGAGATTCCTGCTGGTCTGTCTCTTCACTGCTACCTCGAGATCTGCAAAAAAACAACAGAGTGAAAAAGCTCACAGAAAGAGGAACTGTGCCAACTCAGCCGTTTTTGCAGAAACACTATTATTTAACTTAAAAAGTGCAAGACAAGGAGACGTCATGAACAAACCATAAAGGTGCTACAGCAAATACACAAATATTGAATGACGTGAAAGGGAAACACCAGGTCATGAAAGACACATTGAAGGTACCACATATGGGTCTGTATTTTCCTAGTCTCGCATTGTCAGACCTTCCTCCACAACGCTGCAAAGGAGGGTCTGGCTAGTCCACACAGCATTCTGTGATGGGAGAAAAACGTGCTCTGCTTTATTGGCATTTCTTTAAAGCAATCACAATCGTCCTGGGCGCTAAGCTCTGTAAAGAGCAACGGTGCCGCTGTAAAATGGCCTCAGGAAGGAAATTCTTTTGGTGGAACGTGTAGGTTCAGTGGTTGTTTTAGTTGTGCAACAGAAAACTCAGATTGGACAGATAGTCTAGCTAGCTGCAGAGATCTGAGGAGCAGTTAAACATAGTCCTCATAGGGCAACAGACCTAAATGAGGGACATCAGGCAGAATTCCCAGTGGCACTGGAACAATCCCGGACGTGGAACATCATGTATATAGACTAGTATTTTCCTAAAAATGTTTCCAATAATATTGACTTGGCTTTAAATTGAGCTGTTTTTCCCCTATAATTATTACCAAATTACATAGTGATTTTCCCCTAGACTACAGACCTGTAACATAAACCAAATTGCTTCACATTACATAAAGAAAACTAATTGTTTGCATATAGTGTTGTCCTTACTTTTCAAGCGCCCATATTATGCTCATTTTCAGGTTCATAATTGTATTTTGAGGTTGTACAAAAATAGGTTTACATAGTTTAATTTCCAAAAACCACCACATTTTTGTTGTATTGCACATTGCTGCAGATTCTATTTTGACACTGTGTGTTTAGGTCTCCGTTTTAGCTACAGAGTGAGACATCTCACTTCTATACTATCTTATTAGGAGTCACACATGCTCAGTAGCTAGGTAAGATCACATCAGCCAGATAACTTTTTCTCCAACTTTGGTCAGTCCAAGGGAGGATTAGCTGAGAGACTTCTTCTAAACAAGGGGCACTTGTGGAATAGCCGCAGAACAGGGACATGGAAGTAGTTCTTTTGTAGATTATGGTGAACTAGTGTGTGTTGTAGTAGTGTTTTCCATTGAGAACAAGCTAGCATGTGCTACGGTTAGCCACTTCGTCTCGGCTAGTGACGTAGAAAGCCGTGCAGATTTTGAACAGCTCACCCGGAGACTGAAGGAAAAGGACAATCAGAAACCTGTATCTCACTCAAAACAGCATGGATAGTTTTTTTTTTCAAAATTTGTGTGCGTGTGGAAGCACCAGAGACACAAAACAAATGTTTTTCAAAATATTGGCACTTTAAAACAGGGCTTTATTTAGTTCAATCTAATCTTCTGAAAAAAATATTTAGATTGGTTCATGGCATGTAGTCATGAAGATCAAACAACACATTCAAAAGATTATTCAAACTAAGAAAGGATGTAACCATAATAAAAGATCATCAATAATGGACACTACTTTCTTCCCATAACTTAACAGCCTCTGCTCACTAACCATGCCTTCTTTGTGAAATTATTCCAGATCAGCATACATAAAGTTCATGGACTATGTCAGTGGAGATAATCAACTACTTTAATCTATAACCTTTCCAGTGTAGTGACTGGTCTCAACAGCAGTCCTCACCTGGCATATTCCTCTCTGACGATCTTCAACACGCGTCTAATCATGTTTCCAACCGTGGTCTCTGATGGCTGGGCGGCAGTTATTCTTCTCCCCTCTTTACGGATTATTTCCATCAGATCCCCTGAAACGGAACGTAAAACGATATATAAATGATAAAGCATTCATCCTTTACATGAATGGAGAGTGTAACATAGATGCACCTTTCTGAACAGTTTACTTATTGTTTTTAGTTTGTAATAAAGAAACATGTTATGGTACTCTGTATTCTCATTGACATGCACTGTCGTGTTTACAGTTTTACTTTGCACATTTATCATTTATTCTATCTGCATACGTAACGTTTCCACTGCACATACACATATATTCTCTTATTTTTTTTATATATACATATATATATATATATATTATATATAGCATACATATATATATATATATATATTACATACATATATATAATACTACATACATACATCTCATACATACATACATATATATATACATACATACATACATATATATACATACATATATATATACATACATATATACATACACATATATATATACTATATATAATACATAATATATACATATATATATACAATTATATCTATATATATATATCTTATATTATACAATATATATATACATATCATATACATATATAATACATAATATATCTATAATAAAAGATATATATATATATATATATATACACACACACACACACACACACACACACACATTCACACTCTTTTATTTATGTTGCACATCATATAACTTAAAATCGAGATTTATTTTACCATGTACAACAGTAGGCTATGTTTGGCACAAAGTACCCTTTGAGATTAATAAAACTATTTTGTTGTATCTTTTTTTGAGTGACCTGTCTCGCTCAGTTAATATGATTAGAAACTCGTTTTCTCTAGAACCTTCTCTATCTGTGAAATTAAATCACTAAAAATATTAAACTATTATCTACGTTACTCACACTTCTGACAAGTTTGACAAAAGTCCTCACTGTTCAGCTACAAAGCGAGCTTTACTGCAGTAATGTCTGAGTTAGCACAGTGGCATTAGCACCTGCGCTGCTCCACCGAGCCTGGGCTGTGATTCTGCGGAGCAGGGCTGTCGTCTCCCGGGCTGTCTCCGCTGAGCCCCGCAGCGGTCCCGTCCCGCTCCCTCCACGCTTCAGGTCGGACAGAAACGCTTCAATTCTCTCCGTCAGGTCTGTTTCTTTGTCTGGGCCCGGCATAGTTGTTAAAATAATGACTTGCTGTCAGTTTAGCTACAGACTTAGCTAGCTACCAACTACCATGCAAATGTTTGACGAGGAAGTACTTTAGGTCTGCATCCGGGTGATTATGACTGCACTTTCATTTGATTGGTGGACCGCTTCACGGGCTCTATTGCATCAATGATTCTGCGGTGTTTAGCAACCATTAGCAACTGTCATAGATGGAGAGGCATGGCAATTTCGGCATGGCAACTATAGTATTTTATGGATTGCCATGACATTTTGTACAGACAATAATGGTCCACGGTTGAACCTAGTGACTTTGGTGATCTTCTGACTTTTCCTATAGCACCACCATGGTTGACATTTTTGGTTTGGGTGAAATTTCAATCCAATTCAATTTTAAATTGGATGTATTCCCAGGAAATGTGGTCATGCAGTCATGTTCCTCAAAGGACAAATGGAACATTTCCTCTTGAGCCATCATTATGTCAACAATACTATTTGTCCAAGACTTTGGTTTATGATCAAATGCATGCGTAACTTATGAAATTCCCATCAGCCACAGCTACTTTGTGCAACCATTTTCTGAAGGTAGACCACAGATGAAATCTCTAGACGGTAACTTTAGACTTAACTCCAGATCTACTACTGTGTTTTTGTGGTATCACAGATGGGATCTATAAATGTTGGGTGGTTGTGGGACTCTGTTATTGGCACTTTTGTTTATATTCTTGTTACGTACTGTATGTAACAACATTCTTGTCATTATACCTTCATGAGAAATTTTTCTTCTTGTGTCAAAAATTCCAAAGTTCCTCTTAGTGATGTTTAGCACCAGGGCATTGTGGGTGACTCTTCTAAGATGGCAGGGCTGTGTTAGATTTATTTTGCTCTTAGTGGATGACCAATTTTTAGTTTTTTGCATTTTTGTTTTTTTTTTCATATGGAGGCTTCCAGTCTGAGATGGCGTTGTAACTGGTAAGGGGATGAGATTCTCATTGGTCAACAAACTACGGTTTCCCTTAATAAAATTACTTTACGGTCTGTGAAATCCAAAGATTTGCTGGTGAATCAAGGTCACTTATAACCGATTTTAATTTCAGCCTGGGCGGTAATTACAATGCTGCAAGTATCCTCTGAGAGCTCACCTTGATCCAGGATGTCCAAAACCTGCCTGAAATCTAAATTAATGAAGGGACATCATATTTGTGACCAACAAGCAACATGGATAGCATTTTATTATTTCTAAAGAATATGAAACAAAACTCTTTGATGCATCAAAGTAGTAACATAGCTCACTCGCCTTCTGTTGTGAAGCTTTGATTACATCCAGTACGAGGGCCACGATGAGCCCCTGCAGTACTGCAGCAACACTGTAGAATGCTTTTAGTTGTTTGTTTAGACTGGATGTGGTCAATTTGCATGCACTTATTGGAAGTTGCTTTGGATAAAAGCATGTTCGAAATGAATGAAAAGACTCCATCTCTCTTCAAAGTGCACCAAGGACGTAAACAGCTGTGACCATGTGACCAGTAACACCAAACAGATAAAACAGCTAAAATCTGATTCGTTGATCACAAATTACAAATTAACTTTGTATTTAAAAACATGTAGAAAGTCAATTTATAGTCTGAAAATAAAAGTGGTGTCACTATTGTGACCAGCAGAGCAACCGATAATTAATGATCAGGTAATATTGTAAATTATTTAAGTGGTACAACTGAACTCCTAAGGAAGATTATCACAATGTGTATTATAAAAACAAAAACATCCGGTAATATGACTAATCTTGTTTACCCTCACTTTCTTAATCATCAATACTGTCTAATATATATATATAT
>NC_045750.1:13014284-13017302 GCF_008692095.1 Etheostoma spectabile
ATATATATATATATATATATATCTTTATTTTTATGATACATTTTATTCCTGATCTATCTCGCACTTTTTAAGACTCATGCTATTACTTCTGATCATCTTTTTCTTTTATGTATTTTATTAGCATTGTTGAGGGACTCTGAGACCTTAGATTTTCATTGCCAACAACTGCTTCCCTGTAATTGTTGTTCATGATAAATCAAGACCTTGCAACGTAATATACTTCTATTTCCTTCGGTCGCAATTTGAGTCTAGCACTCACAGTACAGTGATATTAAAGCCTACACCTGTGGGATGGTAAAATGCTTTTTAAAATCCATAACCACCTTTTAGACCCCATACATTAGCATCAAACATGGGAAATGCATATTAGACTACACCATGACTAATATAAATCCATCCAATATTTTATTGAATAAAAGCCCAACACAAATTTACAAAATTTATCAGTCAACATAAAAATCATTGTGTGCGCACAATGCGCATGTCCATTGTTAAAAATGTACCTCTGACAGATGCCTCAATTAATCCCTGCCAAAAACAATCTGAATATTTGCAACCACCCACATTCCCATGTAACCCAAGCCTCAAAAGTATTTCTAAAGAAAGGAAGCATGCTGGATGGATCGGCACTGTAATTAGCGAGTGACATTTTGAAAATTGTGTGAATAAAAGGGGCTCACGACTGAAAGGAAATTTCAAAAAGGGTTTGGATTGCCTATTTTACATTTCCCGTCAAAACCTCTGACAAGAGAAACTTGCACAAGTATATATGAATTGTATCATAGAAGTCAGGTGGTTAAATTACTCATAGCCATATACATGAAATATTATGCTGCAAACTCCTTCCTAAAAGGACAAGGTTTTTGGTTTCTGGCTACCATTGATTTGTGACAAATTATAGTTCAGTTGTTTCAAAAACAAAAAATGTGCAAGAGCATATAGAAGTGACCTAATTTATAACCAAGAGATTATTACTATGACAATTCACAACCCCAAAAATAAACCTGTAGAAGCAACTAAGTAGCATTTACAATATGAAAACAAACTAAAGACACGGTTAAATTTAGCTACCAAACATGTATGCAAATTAAGTGACATAACACAGAAGTGGTTGATATCTTTCTCAAAAGTAACAACAAACCACTTTTTCAAATAGCCTTCACTTGATAAAAGGGCACCAAGGATCTAGTTTGCTTGGCATGGCAAAGAATGTGTACATCAACAGAAGGGCAAAAGACATTCGCTCATGGCACATCCATTCAAACTGAGCTCAAAATCAAACACCACTTTAACTGGTTGAAGGAACAAGTTCTTATTCAGTCAGCTGCAACATTCAAAACAGTGCAGACAGAAACGTAAAGTACCATGAGATGGACATATATCGCTAATGCGGTGACATACGCTTCCCATGTCTCACAGTGCACTTCTACCTACAGCGCTTTTCATGTTTCAAACCACTAAATAAGGAAGTGAATAATTTCTTTCAGAGGACAACCTTGGTACTCTCTCTTACAGCCGTGAAAAATAGAATTTGAGCCCCTCAACCCCACTTGCTGTTGTTTGCTGAAGCTAGTCCAAGGAAGGTGGATGTCTGGATGTGTTGGCTGACCGGCAGGCAGCTTCCCCCGAGGTAAGGAGGTACGAGTTGTTCTACTCGATCAGCTTCTTTGCCTTGAAGAAGCGCCGCAAGTAGAAGACCTGCCATGTAGCCAGCCCAATGAGACAGCACATGGAGAATATGCTAAAGTACAGCACACGTGTGTTGGTGGACTCTGGAGAGTGGTGAAAAAGAGAGGTAGTTGTGTTATTGGTCAGGCACTAATACTTTTTGATTATACAATGAACTAACCAACAAAACCAGTAAAAAATATGGAGCTGCAGAGGCTAGAACATGCTGACAATATGGGCTGTATGTTCTTCTGCAGCAGAGTTCAGTTTCATTTTAACAGTCAAGACTGCACGTTTAACCACACGACATAAAATACTACTCAAATAATATTAAAAGAAGCTCAACAGCTCATCCCGGCATGGAGGAAGACTGGAATGGAGTCCGACTGTCTAATTGCATTGTTGTCTTACCATTGGTGTCCCGCATCTCCTCCTCTCTCTTCTTCATGTAAGCAAAGTCATTGACGATGGACTCCGACAGGTCCTCTAGTCGCCTCAGCTCGACCTCGAGAGGCTTCAGCTTCTCTACCTTGGCAATCTGGAGGTACAAAACGGAAGCTACTTTAAACCCCCCCAAAAGAATAAGTACTCTTTACGCAGTGTACTTACTTATACTTTGTCCAGCAGGTGTCACTCTTAGGCTGTGTAGTAAAGTCAAGACAATTCTACTTGTACAGCCCAACATTACAGATAAATAGGGTGTGCACACCTTGTGTGTTTGAACAGACTGTTTGCCATTAACTCCTGTTTACTTAGGCTGGTGAGAAAGCTGCCTTGTGAATTAAACAAGTGCACCGCCTGAGAAGGTGGCGCATAAAGTAGACCAACCACAGGATTAGGCGATATGAATGTGTGACGTGTACACATTTAAAAGATGAAGTGAATTAATTCCCCAAATCTCATGGTTATGGTAACCATTTTCTCTGATGTCGTGTGGTGAAAGACACTTTCTATTCCTCACTTTATGTAGCAGTCTGTTATTTTATTTACGGTGGAAGTCCAGTTGCAGTCTCTCAACTAATAATGCCGACAACTACTATTTCTGTGTGTGCTCTTTTAGCACGACTTGCTATCAGCCACGAGAATGAACATGTCTGTGCAGGACAGGTCACTAAACCTGCCTAGTGATGCTAATCCACATTGTCAAACACATTCAAATAGTGAGCCATTACATTGAAAATCTTTTAGATAACAGGAGCCTGTACTACTATTTTAGCCTACTCTGTAACAACAGAATACCTGAACGTCTTTCTCGTCTCACGTTTAACTATCCACACCACTGCTCTTCGGACAAAAAGTCCCGTCCTGAGATTGATAATGTTGTCATCCACTTTCAGTAACAAAAAAAAA
>NC_045750.1:13017312-13021544 GCF_008692095.1 Etheostoma spectabile
AAAAAAAAAAAAATCACTTTACTGAACAAAAATTAAGGTTCTACAACTACCCTATTAGGTTACATTGCAGCTCAGTTTGTGCCGGCCCGTCATTGTAATCTTGCTCAATACTGGACCAATAATATTTTTGGTCACATTGGCCTGTTAAAAAACAAATGCCTGGGGAAATGGGACCCAGGTTGAGAAAAAAAACGGTAGTTACCCTTTAAACTAATTGGCAACAACACATCGGTCTGACTTTTGTCTGAAATGAACCACACTATAACCTTAAATTGCACAGCAGCCCCTGAAACAAACATTTGCAGGCCCAGACACGGACATTTTCCCATTATGAAACTTGCATAGCAAAATTTGGCTGATTTACAGCATGCATCTGCCAAGTAGTACACATTACCAAACATTGACACACAGGGACTCTTTCCGCATATTTACCCTCTACCAATGCCTCATGTACAGAACAGTTTGCAAATTTGTTCAAAGTGACACACCTATCTACATAGGTGAATACAACTTCAGCTCCACCCTCTTACCCACAGGCAGACAAGCCCTCTTGAGCACTCCCTTAACATCCACCTACACACTCACTCTGTAAATAAAAAAAAAAAAGTCAAGTTTGTGCACAATGTGTGGGAAGCAGGCGATTGTCAGCTTACAGGGCTTTATCACTACAATATTATAAGGTGTTGCATGAAGCAGGCACAGTGCCAAGGGCAATCCATTCTCAGAAGGGCTAAGTCATGGAAGTGATGCTGCACAACAATGAGTCCCTCCCTATTTAGGAAAATATAGAATGAGGTAGAGGCATAGAACCACCTCCACCGATTTCCACATTTTATACACTGGGACACCTTGACGTTAAGTTTCGAAAATGGACTCTTAACAATGCTACTAATACAGCTCAAGGCATCCACATTGTTGCCAGGAGGAACAAATATCTAATGTGGCATTACTGTACATAAGGTCACAGAGAAGTATGTTTGTGTTTCAACAGTTCGACTTGATTTATTAATCTCATGAAGTCATTGCATATTTTGATGTTGTGCAACAGTTACAGGAAAAGTATTGTATGTTTCTTGCATCTCCTGAATCTGAACTCATTTAGTTTGACAAATGAAGCCTTTATCCCGAGTAGGTGTGTACTTGGAAATTCAACCAAGTGCGTCAATCTATGATTCTTGGGTGCCCTCTAACATGCTTATACTCGGCCATCATTTAAATGGTAGTGTAGCTTACCCGTAAAAACTAATAGTGAATATATGTAGTGAAACCCCTGCTGCAAGGGTACCAATGTACCACATCCACTGACCTAGTCTACAAGCTGCAGACAGGCTGTTTGGTCTGCAGTAACTGTGTCATTCTAGTGTTGCATTGCCAGACCCTCCTCCACAGTGCCGCCAAGGAGGGTCTCGCTAGTTCACAGCATTCTGGAATTGGAGAGAAACATGCTGTGGTTTATTCACATTTCTTTGTACTAATCACAATCAGCGTCGGACGGAGCACCGGTGCCTCTGCAAAATAGCTTCGGGAAGGAACTTGTTTTGGTGGAACATATGCTCGTTCAAAAGTTGTTTTAGTCGTGCAACAGAAAACTCAGATTGGACAGATAGTCCCGCTCGCTGTCGATTTACCCCGCAGAGATCTGAAGAGCAGTTAGCCATAGTCCTCAAATCTACTGGAGTTTAGAATGCCAACACAAAGACAGCGGAACGTTTCAGACATCCGGCGGAATTTCCGGCAGCACCTGAACAATCTCGGAAACAAAAACGTTGATATAGACTAGTATGTTTCTAACAAACGGTTCGGACTCCCATGGCATACCTCTTCATAGTTTTTCGCCTCCACACCATGCTTCATGTCCAGATTGACCAGCTGGTCAGGCACTCTTCCAGTTCCTAATTGATAAGAGTGGAGATTCAGCATCATATGCAATTAACTGAAATACAACCTTTTAAATATAGTGTTCACCAACAGATGCTATTTAAACTTGGTTACAGTTCGAAAAAATGCAAAAGCCTATATTTACATCCTAACTAAGAAGCTTTTCTGTTATGTCATGTATGCATTAGTTTTCACTCTATCCTTCTACATTAATACTTAAAACAAATGCATAGTAGTTTGCCTGTCTGTACTGTGCAAATGTAAACTATTACATAAAACATGACACGTGGTTAATTTCCATAAATTCACATCTCTAATTTCAAAACCATCTGCTAATATGACCCAAAAAAATAAATTAAAAAAAACTTACCCATGGGTGATTTGCTCTCAAAGCACACCTCAAACATGTCATAGTCCTCTGTGGTGAATGCAAATTTTCCTTTTGTTGCATCTTCCTTGGAGTAAAGAGTGTGGCTGGAGGAATCTGTGATCTTAATACCAGAAAAAAACAGTAATGTTTTTTATTTGGCAGCTTTTAAAACATGGACTGCTTAACAGAACCGTATTAGGAATCTTTTTTATGAGGGTACAATAAGTTAATGTGAGGAATATACGCCCTTGTATGATGTATGGAGGAACACAATTCAGTAAATAGCCTACCAGCTGTCGTTGACATGTGGCTAATGTGCTAAAGTTAATGCCGCTAGCTAGCAAGCTGAATGGCCGGTAAGACTGACGTGTAACATCAGCAGAGCCGAGCGGATGACAGTGACGGGATAATTTCCCATAGTGTCAAACGTTAATTGTTGAATAACCACCCACAAACATGTGATAAAATTGTCCTGCATTGGGTTCGGAGTAATTTGAATTTTCGTCAGAATAAATTACTAACGATAATGTTAGCTAGCTAGCTAATTAGAAACTAAAACCAGGAAGACGTGTTTGTTGGGGCCTAAGTTAGCTACAATGCTAACAACACTTGTCACACATTTCAGCCACACTTCACCGACATTTGAGACTGCTTTAACATCAGCTATGATTTTACTTGTAACGGCTAATTTAGCTGAGATTACTTAATAAACATAGCTAGCTAGCCGTTAAAAGACTGAAGCCGTTTCGGCCTCAAAATAGACTAACGTTAGTCAGCTATGTTGAATGTAGCTAGCCGGCTACGCTCACCTTCAGATTAGTTTTGGTGTTCGCCTGTTCCGTTATTTCATACTCCCCCGTGACAAGGACGTCTTTGTGGATTTCCTCCCGTAAACACTTTCTTGAGTTAACCGGTAAAAAGAAAGAAATGCAAAACACCGATTCAATAAGAACAGGTAACAACAGTAGCGCAGCGAGTCGAGCCATGGCTACCCTCAACCAACCAGCCCGTGCCAGCCAACCAGTTTAACACCGAGTTCCAGCTCACACAACCGGCCCGACGGAACCCTCCAGCGCCGCCGCTGACCTGGAGGGAGAAGTACGCTCCAACTACCGAGTCTTCTTCCGTTAGGTTACAGTGAGTTCAACCTTTGTTTTCATGGCAGAAATCTGCTTCGAGCCCCTGAATGTCTGGGCATTTGCTCACTTTGCCTGGTTATTTGTCCAACCTCGCATGTGAGTGGCCAAGCACTGGGGGATAATTAATTGGCAGCGTTTGAAAAGTATAGAGATTAGATAGAGAGCCTCGGCTATAGCCTATGTGATGCGATTTGAGCATTAATCTCTTCTTGACCTTTCAACTAGCCTACACTGTCTTCATCTGCAAATAAAGCTGGCTCAGTTGAAATCACATAAAAAAGTGGTCTTGGAGAGATCAATGTATTAGTAATAATAAGCCAGTAAGTGCTTCACACGATAAACATTTCTAAAAATGCAATCCAACAGATAGTAAACAATGGGAAAAAGAAAATAATAATTGAATGAACAATGAAAATCATTTCAATAAATCCAAAATCCCAAAGTTTACAAATAAGAGTCAAAAGTGAATTTAAACAAATGGGTCTTCAGCTGCTTTAAAAAAAAAGCTTCAACAGAGACTGCAGAATGTAAGACGGAAGGGCTTTCCACAGGTTTGAAGCCAACGCTTCAAAGGAATGGTCACCTTTAGTTTTTAAACAAGTGTGTGGGACCACCAGTAATCCTTGGTTAGAAGAGCCGACAGACAGACCTGTTAGTAGTGTAAGGATACAGCAGGTCACACGATGCAAAGATTTATAAGCCAGAACAAGAACTTTAAATTGGATCCTGAACTTGATCGGAAGCCAATGTAATGAGTATAAAATTGTTGTGATGTGCAACATCTTGCTGGATCTGGTCAAGTACTTCTACTTTTATCAGAGTATTTTTTAACACAATTATCTGTA
>NC_045750.1:13021554-13032014 GCF_008692095.1 Etheostoma spectabile
AGTACGGGAAGTGAGTACTTTTGCCATCTCTTGTTAAAAGAGACATAGGCTACAGCTGGATGTCATCTGCATAGAAGTGATACATGGAGAAGCAGCACTGAGACGGCAGAAGAATGGCAGAAAGGAAGAGGAGCGCTGTGTGGCCATACATGAAACAACAGCAAGCTGTGTAATTTGTAAAAAGGCTGTAAGATACAATGTTAAAACATTTAGGCAAGCAATTGAAAATTCTGTCCTGGGTTTTAACTCATTAATAAAGGAAAAACACAAAAAATACTTCATTCAGATTTAGCAATTTGATGATGAATCTACTTTAATTATTAAAATGTATTGGTATTGTATCAGTATCGGTAAGACTGGCCCTGTATTTACTTGGTATCGGTTTGATACCAAGTTTTGCAGTATTACACATCACTAGCTCCAGCTGATACAGGTGAAACAACAGTGTAGTCTGCTCCAGCGCAGATTCCAGGAAACACTTTGGCCAATCAGAGTAGATTTAGGCTTAAAGAGACAGGCACTCCTACAGAGCGTCTCATACAGAGGCTGAATACAGGTGCAGGTGCAGCAGCCATGAGGGGGTAGCCTATGAGAAAAATAAAGGGTTTTTTGAACATAAAAACATGTGACCATGTTCTCGTACAAACACAAAATACAAGTATTAACCTGAAAATGCTATATAATAGTTGCCCTTTAACTATTTTAATTTTCTTTTCTACTCCATCACAATTAAGAGTCAAGTATAAGCATACGTAATACTTTACCATTCATTTTTTAACTTTAGTTACTTTGCAGATTACGATTAATAATACAAAACATTATTAATAAACCATGATGTATTACAGTGAACAAAGATGAGAATTTGTTTGGTGGTAAAATTCACAAGCTAACTGCCAAGTCATACTTCTGCTGTCATTTTGGTGAAAGTAACTCAAAAATAACACAAGTTGTGTTAAGCATTACAATTAAGACACAGTAATATTGTAATAATACAACTAATTACTCTCAAATGACTAGTAACTAGTAATCTATAGTGTATTGCATTTTGGAAGTAACTTGCCCAACACTGGTCATCATCTGGCATTAGCAATGCGATGCTTTGCCATGCTGTGACAAAAGTGTGTGGATGAAGCAGTAGTTGTAAAATTCTAGTCATTTTGCAACTGGCTAGTGAGGTATCTTGTTTAGTCCACCATGCTTAAATACTACACTGGTTAAAGAGAATATGCCTAACATTCATCTGGTAAATAGCGTCCCTCTTTACCTCACTCCCTGATGATATGACACTACTTCGCTGGGAGGCTGAGTGAACAGCAGCAGCTCAGGGGAGTGGAGACTTTCAATTAGCGGCTGTAGTCAGGTAGCAGGTAGCAGGCAGTGTTGGGTCCATTGAAATAGAATGAGTATAAATGCCATTCAATTTATAAATGTCAAATTTGTCTAAAAAAATTAGCAAATTAAGGATATATAGATCATTGTTGGAGAAAATCAAGTTTTTGAAAATTAATTTTAAAAATCAGTCTCTCAAACAGAAACTCTCTAACTAGTTAGTGCGACATGCTTTTCTTCAATTGTCACACTGACAACTAACAACAATCGCCATTTTGTTGTGTACTAATCATAGACTATGTAGTCTATGGTAGGCCTACTAATGGAATGACCACGCCAAATGGTTCAGTGGCCTTCCTATCCATTTTATTTCTACAGTATGATTGGGTGAATTCGCTGAATTCAAATTCGAGTCGCTACAGCTGCTAAATACCTGTCTCAAATGCAATGTTTTTCTTGTTGTTCCAAAATGCATACGTGAAACCCTTTTGGTTGCATGCAGCGGTAGAAGAAGTATTCAGATCCTTAACTTAAGTAAAAGTACTTATACCACACTGTAAAAATACTCAAGATACAAGGACATTTTTGCATAGAAAATGTTAAATAAAAGTATGCAAGTATTATCAGCAAAATGTACTTATAGTATCACAAGTAAAAGTACTTAATGCTATAAATCCTCACATTTTAGAGACTGGAAACATTCAAAACAGTTCAATTAAGTGTTTAATCGGCTAATCATTTCAGCTGTACTTGTAGGCCTATATATTTTTGGGTAGTTTTTTTGTGCAAAAATCTTAATTTGTAAAGTAACTAAAGATGTCAGATTAATATAGACGAGTAAAAAGTACAATATTTTTCTTTGAAATGTAATTGAGTAGAAGTAGAAAGAGGCATAGAAAGAAAAGACTCAAGTAAAGTACCTCAAATTTGTTCTTAAGTACAGTTTTTGACTTTACATTACATGTCACCTGACGCTTTTATCCAAAGCGACTTACAATTGTTCTATATGTCAGAGGTCGCACACCTCTGGAGCAACTAGGTGTTAAGCGTCTTAAGTGCTCAGAGACACATTGGTTGATGTATCGAACACAGGTCTCCCACACCAAAGGCATGTGTCATATCACCACCCTTGAGAAAAATGTACTTAGTTATATTCCACCACCGGCTGCATGTAATGGCCGTGACACACTAACCCGACTGACCGTTGGCAGAAAAGGCAGTCGGACTGACTGCCTCCCCGAGTTGGCCAAAAACTGTGTCTCGGAAAACACTGAAGCAATGCTGACTGCCCCACATGGGTCTGATTTCTCCGGAAATTCAAAGCCAGACTGTTATGGCGGCTTGTTCAGAATACAATCTCAATTGTTTAAATAAAATAAAACTATTTCATCACAAAAAAAGAATACAATGTCATATTTTACAAAATAGTTCACCGAAACATGTTTCTGAAAACATTTCAAGCAAGAATTAGGCCATGCAGTTGCTGAATCCGTCTTCATTTCAGATGGCTAAGGTCAATTTAAAACATTGTCATCTGATTTTGAGAGACTCTAGTCATGCTCATCCCGCTCGTCATTTCCGGGTTAACACTCCACCAATCAGATTGGTCATTGAGTCCGACTGCCGACAGTGCCCGCCTTCTATTGAGCATGTCCGATCGGGCAAAATGAAGGCCGCCGGCCCCTCCGACGGACGACGATACGGAACACACCAAAATGACTTGAGTCACCGACCTCGCCATGCTGTCCAACGGCCGATTATAGGGTTAGCGTGTCAGGGCCTTAAGGCTCTTCAAGGCAGAAAACACATGTGTAACATATGTGAATGTATCCTACATATAAAGTGTAGACATACAGCAGAACAAAAGCAAAGCCTTACAAAGTAATGTAAAATAAATTTTATTAATATATCTCTATATTCCAAATCAAAAAACACAATCTTCACACTGTACAGCAAACAACATCCTCTGTCCCAAGACCCTCGACTTAGATGAGGACCAACTCACAGGCTTTGATCTTGTTCTTCACCCTGGCTCCGATGAGCTGCCCATCTACCACAGCTCGTTGTAGAGAGAGGGAGAAGGTTAATTCAAGATGGCTTTAATTTGGTCTCTTGTCCTTCTTGCCACCACATATATTATATAAGTCTGGACAGACATGGATGCACTGTAATCTTCCACTTGACAGATTGGTGAAGACATACAACTCAGAGGAGGTAATTCTAGTTAAAAACCAGTTGTAGCCTACTGAAAATTTGCACTATGGAGATGGAATATTTCTTAGCATCTTCAAACCAATGGACCAAACCCTATATAAACATAGCTAATGTCCATCTCCCAGACAGGTTTCCTGAAAATGGGTCTAGTGAAGTACAAAACTCCAAGTGTATCAGACAAACTGCTGGTAATTTCCCACAGGTACAATGTACTAAGACATTTTTAATTGCAGCAATTTCCTGATTTTGTATTATCACAACCACATAAGTTTCTATGTCACTGCTTTTTGACACAGTCACAACTTGCTGTACTTTTAGTATCAAAATTTTGTTGAGGACATGTTAATAATGTGACATTCCTTTTAAATGAATTGCCGTAAGCCGACCCCATTATATTAATCTTTACTATTATCTGCAGGGAATGTATGGCATTGGAAATTATGCATTGCAAATCCTGTGTCCTTAAGCTTCTATGATAAATGGTTCATAAGTTAAGAAAGGGGGCGTGGCCATATTATACCGTGCGAACCACAGCAAACCACTGATGAAAGGAACTCTTTAGGAGTGCAATGATGTCTTGTGTAAGAGTCCATGTCAAACAGTTTATTGGTTATGAAAGGGGGAGTGGCATAAGACAAGCATTGTGTTGCTTAATATCATGTGTACATCACACCATGTAAATTTAATTTCCTCCCGCACTGATGGTGCTCGGGCCCTAAAAATAACTACCAAAAAATAATAAACGCACATTTTGACTAGACTCAACATTAAGACACTTTTAAGTGCCTGAGAAATTGTCTCTGAGAGAGTCTGGCCACAGGTTATCGTGACTGAAGCCAGTGGCTGCATGCTTGTGATGAGTCAAATCTACATCACTTGTCCTTTTTACCGTCCTCCTGTTGGAGCGTCTGAGGTGTGGATCCATGAAGCACCAGCAGTCCAGACAGAGTGAGAGACATTCCCACCCACCATAGAACTGCATGACTCTCTCCAAACATCACCGTCCCCAGGACAGCCTGAACACACACACACACACACACACACACACACACACACACACACACACACACACACACACACAGAACAAGTCTGAAACGTACAAGTCTGAATACATTCACATTTATTTAGTATATATATATATAGATATATATATAGAATAGAGCACCAGGGGGAGTGCTTACTGAGGAGATGAAGTTGGATGCTGTGGTAGTGACTGTAGCCCTGGCTGAAAGGGGCAGTGTCGGAGGGCCTTGGAAAAAAGGTCACATGACAGCATTACAGATGAACAGTAGGCTTCCACACAGAAGCCGCAGGGGGATGTGGAGCTGCAGATACTATGAACATGAGAAAGACATGTCGCCACACAGACACGGATGGGTGACAATGAAGGGACAGATCTTCTAAGTTCAGATTGGTTAAAATCTGGATCTTTAGGGTTTTCAGGGTCAATATATATATATATATATATATATATATATAATATATATAATAATATATATACACTACATACATACTTTTATATACACACACACACACACACACACACACACACACACACACACACACACACACTCTCTCTGGCCGTCACTCAACAACACAAACACAACACAAATTCCCTTTGGGACAATAAAAACTAGCCTATTTTATCTCTTCTGTTTTGAGAACGAGACACAGCAGGGAGAGGTGTTATATTTAACGTAACGTTACCCAGTCACAGACTGTTCCAGGATCAGTCCAGCTGCCGAGCCCTGAATCACACTTCTCTCTGAGGTAGTCTGCACCGAGTGATAGTTTGGCAGACAGTGAAGCAACAGCACCCAAAAAGCCCGCTAATAACGCGTACAAAGACCCTAAAACCATATTTGACACATTACCGGAACAGGAGTCCATACTAGTCGTAACGTTACCCGTTAACAGTCACGTTAGGCTCGTTCTAGGCTCGCTATATCACGGATGTATTTTTGACATAGCCATTTGATCACAACATGCTTACAGGATGTGACTCCGTGTGAGTCGCGCATATGCAGAACGGTCGCCACCTTTGACAGCTAGCTACGGAAACACCTCTTGGACAAACTGTAGTTTCCGACCAACGCGATACGAAACGCGAAATAGCAACATATGGACCCTACACAAAGTATAACATCTGGACAAAGAAAGGAGGGCTCAGCAGGTTCAGGTTACACCGTGCCAGTGGTTAAAAGGAGTGGATGATGAGAATCTCACCCCAATAAGTCTTCAAGTCTCTTACCACAAGCTTTTAAACACCTTAAGATCGCTAAAGACAGGACCCAGAGAGGAAAACTGAAGTGGAGCATTGCATGAAGCACATGCAACATCTGTAGTGATTTCGGGACAAGAGATTGAATGAACACCAGAAAGGCAAGATTAGTTGACAGAGAAAAGCTCAAAGACTTCATTCGGGAGTTACGGGATGGCGAGGAGAAAGATTGAGCACAGCGTTTACATCCAACACCAGAGACCATCTTCGAACAGAAACGGGGGTTACAATCTCCATCACGTGATGGCACCTGAGCTGGATTACATGGGTTAAAAGTGGGCCTTTGAGCTTACATACCATGTTTTGAACTGTGCAGCATGTAGTGGGGTGCAAGTACCACACAGCAGTATTTACGTCTGGTTATTTTTAATTGCAAGCCTAAAAGGACAACCTTACGTATATTTCGTGAAAGGGGACAGTAAAAGAAAAACAATTACACTATAAATATCACAATTCAAATGTACAAATACGACATTACACAATACGAAAGGGCCCAATGGAACAAAACATAATGTAGTGGTAGGGTGTAAGTGTTATACAAGCAGACCTAACAACCAACACAAAACTTTTTTGAGAATATTCTAGCGGTATGGGGCTCTTCCATAGAATACAGTATTTAGGACATGAGGCCCTGTGGTGGGTCCAAATGTCCACATTCCTGAGACTAATAATGAGAGTGGGAAGACATGTACTAACATGTAAAGTCAAGGTAGTGAAAACCACACTAGATTGACCGTTGGCTCTAACTTATTTTACAGAATTAAAAAATAACAATCTTAAATAGGTGTTTGTAGCACTTACTTGTATTCAAATGAGATTAATAGACCAATACCCTCTACAGGTCCTACCTTATTGCAGCCAACATGACAAGTTGGTCTCTGAATTAAGAATACAAGTGTGACACTGTTTCATACCATGTAAACTGTCTTGGATATTAGATACATCCTCTAGTTGAATGAGCAATAACGTATATACTTTTATCATTGTAGGCTACATATTTTTTAACCATGCGCCAATAGAAGTATATCGATACTGGACAACTGGAAAAAACAGTAAGAAGTCTGGTAGCAACGTTTGTTTTTTATTTTACAAAACTAAATCTTTTTTTTTAATACAGATATTTCCTGTCAATATTTTCTTTATTTTTACTGTCTAAATATTGTACAATTTAAAAACAAATCTTGTTATAAAACATTTCTAGAATGTTGAACAAATGTATAAATCTTTATCTAAACTAAGAAATATTACAGAAATACCTTAAAATGACATAATTTAAATGAAAACTGCTGTTGACGTACGGTTTTCTTTTGGTAAATTCACAAGATTACCATCCATCCACATGAAATCATCTCTTTTCTTTTTGTTGTGCTAGTTTGCTGACTGTTCCCAATTACCTTATTGATATTTGAAGATTTTCCATTCTCAAAAACCTCTTTAATTTTACAGTAATTGCATAATAATCCATCCAGTGTGTGGTAATGGTAAATCTGTATTACAAAACACACATATCATGCTCAGTGTTGGCTGAGGTATTTATAAAATGTCCAAAAGCTATTATTTTGCTGTCAGCCGCTCAGGGATTACCCAATTACATAGAGCTGTCCAGTTTCTAGGGAAACATCTCTCTGTTACTGATCCCACGCACAAGGACTCGCTACTGTGTGAGGGGAGTCTGGCTCTGTGTGAACAATTATTATTGGCTAGAGAAATCCCTCCAGTATTGTAGCCTAGTGCGTCAAATAATCACTACGAATAGCATGTCACCCACTCCTCCACACGGAGCATTTAGGCTACAAGTGAAATTCACAAAACTTTCATATATAGCTGTGACTAATCCAAATATTTGCATCTTTTACTTAAATGTGAATGTTACACCTGCCCACTAAAGCATACTTATCTTCTGCTTGCCACTTTTAGTGATTTTCAATCTTTAAGCAGCCTACATTTTGAGCAACATTCATTAAATAGTTCTAGTGGTCAGGTGCAGTCTGTAAGCCACCTGTAACAGGTAGTTGAATAATTTCACTATTGATTGCCTAACCTTTTTATCACCTCTTGGCAGTGAATAAGCACTGCATATCCTACTTTACAGAGAAGAATACTTCCTTAAATCAACATGCATGCTGACGCAAGTGTCTACACACCCTTCAAGTAATTGCTGTCATACAAAGTGTGCTTGTTATCATCTCTAGATACTGAAAACACATACAAAAATCAGACCATACGCTGATAAGAGCACAGACTCCAGACTGAGTTCAAACCCAAATTTGATTTGTCAGACACTACCACTGACGAACACACAGTGCCATAGAAACTTCATGTTATAAAATATTTGTACTGTGTCAGAGGGACTCACTCTGTTGACATGAAACACAGAAGAAGGAATATGTCAGGAATAGATGTAATTTGCTTCACTGAAAGTGTAATTTGGTGTCACGGTAATTGCCCGACTGAGTATCCCTCTGTCACTCACGCAGACTTTTAGCCACAGGAGAAGACACTGAAGTATTCATGGTTTTGTAAAGCCTTCACAATATCTCTTGATGAAAGAACATGATCAGGGAAGAGCTCTCTGTGAATGTGGAGCCGAGCCATACTTAGCTCTTGTCATCATGGCATAGAGGCAAAGTTTCATTGTGCTCCCATTTACACCCAGGAAGGGATCTCTTTCTGTCTCCCTGCTTGCATCCTCATGTACTCATCATTTTCTCCTTTCCTCCTCCTCCTCCCCTCGCCTCGCTCTTACTTTCCTCCTCTCTTTCTATCAGGCTTACGCTGCCTGGTTCCTCCCCTGGGTTGCAGCACCGACGCAGTTTGGCGTCATAGTGGTCTAATTTTACTGCTGTTGATGCTGATGTTAAAAGAAGCAATGGGCACCTGCTATTTCTGCTGCTTCCCCATCTCCCTGGGGCAGGCAAAAAGGTATTAATAGACAGAGTTATTAGACGCTGCATGGTCGCACATATGGCTTTGTTGAGAAAAAAAGAGGCTCTGCTTAAGTGCAATGGAAAGCAGATGGGTACTCAGAATTCAGCTGTTATGCAACAGCACAGTGCTAACAGAACAATAGGCAAGAACCAAGGAGGTAACACTGTACTTCTGCAACTTTAATTCTTTAAACTACATCAACTGTTTGAATCGTTATATTTGTTAGAGGTTGTACTTTGGAGGAACAGGCCTGTGCTCATACAGGAAGCAGAGTAACTACTGCTAATATCTCGGCCGTGTTTCACAAGAAGGGTGTGTCTGCGTGAAGGGCAAAAACGTCAGAGTAATTTAATTATCGGTAGTCTGACACAGATAATGTTCCTCACGTGCACAAACGCAACACGCATATCCTGTGCAAAGCCATTAAGCAATCCACCTTCCGGTGATTCTTTACATGGTGAAACATTGATGGACGTGAGATGTGAGGCGTACGAATGAGAAGGAGAAGGGAGGGGTAAAGGTTTGATGACGATTTTCATATAATATTAAGATAATGAGATAAGATGAATAAAGATATGATAATGGCAAAACATCACCATATAGTTTAATTAAACTCAGCAGAAAAGTACAAGACAGTGACACGAGATCACTCACCTTAGTTTCCTTTGAAATTAAATGTATTGCTGACCCTTGTGTTAGTGATGAATTAACTGTCTCTATGTTCATGAATTGGCATTCTTTTATAGCAAAACTTGACCATGAAGCTATAAAATAAAATATATTGCACCTTCATGTTCGAGATTGAATATAAAACCATGTAGATAAATGAAGAATTAAGATAGTAATACACAATAGCACATCTTTTTAGTCACAGGAGTTAAAGTGGGTATATCACTGTGTGTCTGCCAGCAGACCATCAGCCAACCACACCATGAGAAAAAAAAAGATAATATGGCCTACTAGACCATTTGTGAGTTCTAGATTAGGTATTTACATGTGACCTACTCATCATTTATGGAACATTAGTATTCATTTTGGCCCAGCTGTAATTCCAGAATGAACATTTAGAGTATTTCTAGTGGGAATAAAGAGAACAGGCTGAATGAAAAGACCACTTAGCAGACAGCCACTTTACACATTAGGTCCAGCTGTCAGCATGCCCCAGTCCTTTTACACAAGACACAGCGAAAGGAGGCTACGTCCAAACTGCTGTCGGTGACTTTATAAATTATTTCTGGGGACTATTTCTTGCATTGTGCTGCAACTCACTCACATGTGCGTGTGTTTGACGGTGGGAGGTAATATTTGGTCGACCTTCAGTTCAGAGAGAACAGAACAAATTTGAACCAACGTAATCGTGGTTAAAAACGTTCCTTTCGGATCCTCTTGCGATTTGTCTTGTATAACCAACCATGTCTGCAGCAGTTTGCCTTCCTTGAAACGAGCACGTCTGCTGTGAAAAACATACCGTTTCGATTAGAGAGGCGATGCCTCACGTCTTTGGTCTTCCACCAATAATCAAATCGGATTTATCTGGAGAGAAAACCCAGAGACTAATACTTAGATCTGTTGTTTTAGCGGAAAAGAGCTCCGTCTGCATACCGCTGGCAAACTGCAGCAGCAGCGAGTCTTCGTAGCGGTCTATATTTGGGCACGGAAGTTGGCTACGACGTCATCGCGCTATGTTTGCATATTTAAAAAAAAAAAA
>NC_045750.1:13032024-13124399 GCF_008692095.1 Etheostoma spectabile
AAAAAAAAAAAATGGAACGAACGCACTGACGTAGGAGCCCTGACGTATAGTTAACCTTGGCAACAGACGGAACAATAAATAGAGCCAGTGTAGGTGCAGGAAAAATACTGCTATCCCTTATGGAGGCTAATTTTAGACATTTTAAATGATCTGTGGAATACCACTGGCAGAGAAAACATTTATGTAGGCTATTTGTGTGCATATTATTAGTGTTACAAATTCAACCAGACAGGTAATTGAATTTAAATATCACTCTCTTTTATTTACAACATTTATCTTAACCCTCTGTGTAAAAAAATAAATTGAAATTTCATAACTTAAAACCACTAATGTTTTCACAGAAAACTTGATACTAAGATAGACCACTCAGACCATAATGGTTAAGACAAAGCACGTCAGTTTTTAAGTTTTTCCACAATTACTCTCACATTCCATCAACCAGAAAACAAATAGGATCAATAATAACTATTGCTCTGAACACACATCAACACTACAACAAGTTTTGTTATCTAGCACCATAAAATTATATAACTCATTGAACGTCTAGGTGGTATTAGTTAAAACATGCTTTTTAAACTTGCTACATGGGTGTAATATGGCAAGTATAGATAAAGGCATATCAAATCATAAATAAATGTGCTTTCTGGTAAAAGTCAATTCCATAGCCCTGTGATCTGCACATCGGTCTTATACATCAAGAAAATGTGCTTGATAGGAAGTATTGTTTTTGGAAGTGTTTAAAGGGCCAGCAGGGTTGGGGAGCTGAGGGAATCAGAAGACTGGTCGTTGCTGCTGCTTTCTCTCCTGTGGGCGACACCACAAGTGGGGAAGGTCTCTGCCTCTGGGAAGCTAAACACAAAAGAAGACGTGTAGGTGGTGCAGGCTGGTGTGCAGGTCACCACAGGCGTGCACAGGGGCTCAAAGTCACCGTTATTGGCTAAGGCGTGAAGGGGCTCCCAGTCCTGAGTTGTGTAGAGGGAGTTGGACAGGTCAACCTCCGGCACTGACCGCGCTGTCTCCATCTCCGTCTTTGCCAGCAGATCCAAGGACTCCTCGAGGACAGAGGAGTCGAGGTCTGTCATCTTGACCGCGCTGCTGGTGATGGTGGCGGTGGAGAGGACGGAGCTACTGCTGGAGAAGATGGAGTTGGAGGTTGAGGTGAAGGTTGGCTGGCTGGAAGTGGTTCCCTTCGGGATGGTGGTCTGTGGCTGGGAGGACACTGCGTTGGAGAGGATGGGCTGAGCAGGAGAAATGGAGGCCACAGAGAAGTCAATGTCCAGCTCTGTAGGGATTTTGCAGATGGGTTGATGGGCAGCCAGAATGAACTCAAGCCTTTCCTTCTCCTTCAGAAGATTAGTAATATCGGTCTGCAGGCTGGACTTCTCATCCTCAAGCTGATCAGTTTCCTGTAACGGGGAGAGAAATAGAGGAAGTGGCATTAGCTTGGCTGCTGGATTACACTGTTAGCTGAGGCGAGAAAATCCATTTTGATGAATGATGGTAAATCTGTGGCATACTTACAGCTTGCAGAGTGTCTGTAAGCTCTCTCCTCCTGTTGCGGCATTTTGCAGCTGCCTGCTTGTTTCTCTCTCTGCGAACTCTTTTCTTCTCTTCCTCCTCAGGTGTCACCTGCACATAACACAAGAAAACATTAAGTCTCCAGATTTGTGAAAACGAATACACTTTAACATGGAAAATACTACATGTTATGTAACATTTAAAGTAGGCTATACATGGTCAGACAGTAATTACCTGATCCATTCTGGCCCTCTTGGCTAAATTATGAGCCCTGGATGAGGACCTCATGCCTGGTCTGGAGTACGCCGGGCTGGGGCTGGAGCTGTAGGGGGGAGCTCTGTGAGAAGGGGCCACTGAGGAGATCAAAGGCTGGACCATCCACTGCAGATCCGGGCTTGCCGAAATCGCTGTGACAGTGGGGATGAAGGAGGCACTTGATGCTGTCAGGTCGGTGAAATCCTGTGGGTAAAGCAAGAGGATCATGAGTACATTTGGTATACTTTCAGGAGGGGGATGCATCATTGCAAGATATAAAAAGCCGGGTGGTTTAAAAATATCCATGTGATGTCAACTATGACGTTACACTCTATGGGGTTTCCAGGTGGATGAATGAAGCGCGACTTGCTCTGTTTGCAGCAGTTTAAGGCTATTTCAAGCACATCTCAGCATAGGCTATTAATTGTCAGTCAGCTTATATTCATTATTTTAAACCTTATGTTTAAGCTTCATGAGAATTATTTAGAAAAGGCTAGCTTGAGATTTATCTTTTCAAGTTGTATGCAAACAAATAGGCTATGCAAATAGCCTGTCACATAGGCTACATAGTAATAAAAGTTGAATCAAATTTGACTGGACGTACCTGAGACTGGGGAGATCCCATGCTGGAGTAAGATCCCGCTGGTGACGGGTAGTATCCCAGGTTGTCCCCGGACGGGGAAGCGGTGCTGCAGCGTGAGGAGGAATCGCACTCCGTGTTGAAAGCGTTAAACATCATCTTTCCGCAGAAATCCAAGTAGGACGATTCAAACAACTGTAAACTTGAGATGAAGAAATCCTTTTGTAGGTTTGGGAGAAACTCTTAAATTGCCGCTCCCGATACAATGTCTTTGGTCGCTGTACTGCAACTGAAAGTTTGACTGCCAACTCTGAGAGCTCGGAGCCATTTTATAGCCCGAGAAAGGACCGGCCAAATGACGTCGGCAAAGGGGAGTGCTCTTTACCCGACCCCGTGGGGAGAAAAACACCAAAACAGTCACTTATCGACGCAGCAATAATGCCAACTATTGCTTGAATATTGTTTTAATACACCGACAATTGAATATGCACTGCAAATTTGTGCTGTTTAAAGTTGAAAAGTAATATTTAGATATTGTTTTAAACTCACCCTCGAGAAATGGAATATTCCAGAAACGGGATCCCCAATACGTAATTTTCCATATATGGTGCATCCTGTAAAAGGGGCGGACCTTGCTGGGAAATACACCATCTGAGATTGGCCGACAGTGACATGACGTTATGTAGACCTGTAAGACAACAAACACAGAGGCTGTTGTGAAAACTAAAGAACTGGGATAATGGTCAGCTAAGGTAGCCTACACAGCAAAGTGCAAGGAAAGATACATTTGAGCATGCAGATTAGTCTGTTCTGAACTGAAAGTATCAACCAAACGCATCAAAATACACACTGCTGTTTTTTTTAACACTGTCTATTTGAATATTTTATCAAAATGTTACTATTTAGGCCTATATCAAGACTATGAAAATATAGCCTAGGAGTATTTTCATCTGTATAATAAGATAGCATTTAATGCATTGTTATAGCTTACTGACAGATGCATAACTACACATTTTGCCTTTGTCAGCCTATACAAGATACATTCACACTTTTCAACATGTTATGGTTGAAGAAACTCTTGCACAATTAATTAGGCATGCCATAGTGCTATTATGTAGCATTAAAGATTCAAAATGTCTTTTTTTACACAGTCATACAATATGAGCAGTGAAATACAGGGTGGCTGTACTTTCCTTATCTTTCAGGCCACACCTCAAATCTCAGATGTAATGTTTTGATATAATCTAACTCCCATAGGTAGCATGCTTTTTAGACTTCTATGCAAAAAATAAAAACAAAAACGATGTATGTAAATGTAACTATGTTGGCAGTAGCCCACCTGCCGGGAAAGCCTCTTTTATTTTTCTAAACCCGTGTGACTCTTTTTCTAGTTCTAAATTCCAAAGAAATGTGTTGAATGGGATACATGAATGTGCATAATTTGTTTGGAAATTCAAAACAGTTAAGAATATATGCCAGGAACACCATAAATACATGTCAGAGGTGATTGCGTGTATTCTGCCCCTAGGCAGTGCTTGTACCTTCGGTGTGCAATCCATCCGAGGGTGTGTTTAGTTGCAGAGCAAGCTGATAACTGGTTTGTTAAATGTAGGCCCAACTTTTCCAAAACAGCCGGTTGTTTTTGTCAGTAGCCTAGTGGCCAGACGTGATCATGTACAGTAGCCCAGGTCTTCTCTGAAACTGAGGTAAAGGGAATCCTCATGATTTACATAACCTATGAATCATGCAGCTTTGACACTGAGCCAACAGTCAGACTTTATGTTGCTCTTCAAGTGTGCACACATTAAGTTTACACATTAAGTTTACACACACATTAAGTTACACAAAAGTGTGTACCTTAATTAGGCCTAGCCTACTTTAAGGGTTTACAACCTATTCAGTCCAAGTTCTATAGCTAGGTTTCAATAAATAGTAGTGTCAGCAACATCTTGCTGGTAGTCTTTTCTTGACATAGCATTTATACAAAGTTATAAATAGACACAAAACATAAACTCTTGCCACAATCGTCATTCATAGCCTACATTCAGTTGCGTTTTTCCTTTTCCTCTGAAGGCCCTGTTCTAACAGTGCAGGCTTCCAGCCGGCTGTTGGTTTGGTAACATGACGTTAATAAAAGGTATAAAGTGTTGGCAATAGTATAACTGTGTCAAAGTGCATCGCTGTAGGTTAAATGGGCTCAATTATGTGATGTTTCCCGCGCTCGTGTTTTGTTGAACATTCCTGGTTGTCACAGCAACACCCCTCCCCTTCGCGTCAGTGACGTGCTCATTTTGCATAGCAACAACGATCGTTTGTGTTGTGATGACGGATCACTCGAGTAAAATCAAAAAAGCCGCCTCTTCAACGTCGTCTGTGCAGAGGCCCCGCACAATACGTCATGACGTTTTTTTTTTTTTGGTTCCAGGAAACAGTGTCAGAGTGAGAGCTCTGTCTGTGCCGTGGCTCTCAGACAGCGACTCTCTCCATGGTGTCTGCGGAGCAGCGGAGTGAAACTAAACACAAAACAACCATGCACTTTGTGGATTGTTTGAGTATTTTGTTTGACTGGTTGGCAAAGCAGCAATGCTGACCTAGACTATTTTTCGAAATAATGTTTTTAGATCTTTAGATGTGTAGCCTAAAAATAGCCTAGAAGATGGGCATTGGTCATTGAATTGGTGACCATGATAGCCTAAAAAAATTAACATAGCCTACTAAATCAGTTAGTTTGCAGCAACACAGATGAGGGTTAATGGATGGGATTATATTCACAAAACCCATTGGTAAAGCCTTTTGAAATGTAGCCTAATAGGCTAGGCCTTATTTAATGTCCTAGTTTATGTGTAAAATAACTACCGGTGCCAGTTAAGTTCAGCCTAAAGTGACAGCACCAGAGATGTTATTCGCAGGAGCACAGTCACTAATTGTCTACTTGCCTAATTCAGGCTTTGAACTTTGAACGCTGACATCACGGAGTCTAAAAATAAACTCCGCCGTCCTGTATTCATGCAAGTTGATTAGACGAAAACAAGTCTTTGAGCTGGGTGTCTGCAGTTCTGTCCGACCTTTGAACCCTTCCGTTCTTGATCCGCAGCGACTGAATGAGCTCAAGCCGACCACCTAATGATGTGCCGGTAAATCAACCCAAAGGGGGCTGCGACTGCCGGGAAGCAGAATGGAGCGCCGCTCTTGTGAGCGGAGAGACGCCCCCCCTATTCACCAACTATCCCTTTCACTTCAGTGGATGTGTGAGGTCATCTGAAACCGAGGCTGTAGCATATCCAGTCTATACAATCCCTTTTCTTATAGGAGCTGAATTAGGTTGTGCGGGAATAACGCATGGCTAATTGGTGTCAATACACTGAATCAACACATCCGATAAGTCTAGGCCAAGTAAAAGGACAACAACTGTGGACAGCCTACACTGCATGATGATCATCACCAGGAAACCAGTCACCAAATCAAGTAATAATAGAAATGCAGAGGCATAATAGACTATTTGTATTTCTCTGAAATGAGCTATTGTGATGTTACTATGATGGATTTACAGATCTGCCTTTCCTATTATTGCATTTCCTATTCCTGTAGCTCTTGTCAAGTGCAGGGGTTTGTCCTCGTCTTCTTGTCCTAAAAGTAGCGCATGGCGCAGTTGTCAGGTACGATGCATGACGAACCTTTCAGCGCATTTTCACTTTCTGAGTGAGTGGGCCCCTCACACAGCTACACGTCCGTCTGCGCGCTCACAGTGCGCCACAGCGCGGCCCCTGTTCACCGGAAACACCATATATGGCTCGGTAGGTCCATTCGGCGATTGGCTGCTTTACCAGAGCGACAATTCTGTTGCTGGAGCTCTATAGACAGGTGAAAAGGCATGATAGGCTATATATGACACTGTATTAGCAGCTCATGAATAATCAGCCGTGTGCTGAAAGCATGTGTGCATTAATTAGCCTAAATCATGCTGGGTTTCACAATATTGGTCCAAATGATAAGTTGGGGCAGCTGTTTTATTGCATTTCGTCTTTTACAGAATGCACCAGCTCTTTATTCATAATATAAAAAATATGCTGTGTACGTTCCCATTACCTTCCTTCTATTGCAAGAACTTTTCTGTTTCCATGAATGCACCAATACAAAGATACGTCTTGTGAACATAAGGGAACATAAGGACTATATGATGCAGATGCTGCATACATGAAATGACGTAGTTCATTCATGGCAATGGGCACTTCATGCAGGCGGGGGTGTCACTTAATACATGCTCGATATTTTTTTACTATGAGAGTTAATAAAATAGCTAAGTGTAAATGAGAAGGTTGTTTATATTGTTGCTCAGACATTCCATGGATTTAATTGTTAAATTGAAAAAAACATCTGCTCGCTTTTTTTCTCTCTCTTACCTCGCCCTCTGTGCGATGGTTCGGTCTTACCACACATATTTCATTCATAAAATTCCAGCTCACTATAAAAGGCGGGCCTCTCCACTATTTCTGCACAGTACAATTTATGAACCCGGCAAATGGAATATAAATAATAAGGGGTTTTGGAGTCAGTTTTTAACTTAGATTAGATAGACTATTCTATCTTTTTATGCAGTGTTTTTAGACGAGAGGAACATGCATCCAGACTCCAGCACTGAGTTCGACTCATCGTCCAGCTGTAGCACAGCATCGCCTGGCGGGGACACCCCTGGGTGCAGCCAGCATCCTACTGACTCGCTTTCATCATCAGTGGACAGCGCCAAGGTAGGAACGGATTTGATCATTCAAAAAATTATTACACACAAATCTTGTAGGATCAGTCACGCATAAGGAGAATACTGGTTGCAAAAGGGCGACTATAATCCAGAATGTTCACACATATCCAAGAACATTCCATAGACAGCATTTTACTGTGCCGTGCTGAAAACGATTCCATACAAACACAATCTCTATAGTCTCATGCATCTGTAAATCCGCCACTAGGCTATAGGCCTATACAGCGTGAGAATGTCCAATCTATAATTTCAGGGAAATTGTTTGTATACAGATATGTCTTGCTTGTGACCTTTCATTTTAGAGTGTTTATAATAATAATGAAAATGAGTTTTAAGGACGTGATGAAAGGCATGTATCTGATTTTGATAGATTCGTAGACTATTGATTTTGTCTTTTTTTTGCCATTTTTTCAGCCAAATGATTGATGTACCATTTAAGCACATCTAAATGTCAGCCAAGAACGTTGTTCCTCACTCATCAGATAAGCTAAATCAGTGTTTGACCGCATGCATATGCATGTCTCTGTGATGTGGGCTTTTCCAGGATACTGAGATCAGTGCAGCAGGTTCCTTTGTTCCGACTGTGACTGCAATCTCAACCTCGCCGGATCTAAGGTGGATGGTGCAGCCGACAGTCATCACATCTGTCCCCCCGTCGTCCCGCCGTGCAAAAACCAAAACTCACGACTCGACCCAGTCGTCTTCCGCGGCAAGCAAGGCAAAGCCCTCCAACAGGAAAGGGCAGAAAGAAAAGGTATGCAAGAAAACAGGGTGGGGGAGGGGGTCATGAAATGTCAGTTTCAAAAATAACCCCAATCAATCAATCAATCAATCAATCAATCAATCAATGACAACAGGACGTAAAGGAGGATGCCATTTTTTTATGTGAACGTACATACGAGTAATGCAATAAATGACTGCAGGGAATAACACATCAGGTGTTTGGATTATGTCCAGTTTGTGCAGCGGTTACTTTAGGAGTAACGAGCACAGCACTGTTTATGAATGGGATGGGAAATTGCATAAAAGTGCGCGCTCACGTGGCTGACTAGACCGTGCCAGTGGTGCAGCATTTTAACGCCTGGACTGAAAGAGAGTCTGCACCGACCAGATCAGTATTCCCAGAATACACTGCAAGGAAGATTTTTTAAAAATTTTTTTTTTTGTTTTATTTTGGCAAGTGGATTTGTGCTAAAGAGCCAAATGCTGATACGGCAAAACTTAGCAGGATGTGCATTTTAATTGCCTATTTCTGATTCATTTTAGGCTTCCAAAGAGGAGGAAGAAAGGAGGAGGATCAGGAGAGAGAGGAACAAAATTGCTGCAGCAAAGTGTCGTAACAGACGGAGGGAGCTGATAGACACCCTGCAAGCTGTAAGTATGCAATCATATAGAGAACATCCACTCAGTGTATGCACTCCTCTAAAGCGGAGGACATTTAGGCCTACAGCACTTTGTGACATGTCACATAAAGACAACAGGGGCACAGCCGGCATGACTGAGAAAACGGGGGAACAGTGTTATCATGCCTCTCACGCCGAGTCTTTTTCTGATTCTTTCCTCTTCACTTCAGGAAACTGACAAGCTCGAGGATGAGAAATCTACCCTCCAGACGGAGATAGCCGACCTGCTGAAGGAGAAGGAGAGACTGGAACAGGTCCTAGTCTCCCACAAACCATCCTGCAAACTTCCTGTAAATGACAATGATGGTGATGATAATGATGATGAGGAAGATAATAAGGAAGATGATGATGATGATGCAATGCTGCAGGATCCTCCGGCCTCCCCACAGCTGCTGTCCATGTTAGAGAACGGGAAACCTCCAGAGGGCAACACAACCATCGGAGAAGCCTCTATTGGTCAAGACATGGACACTGTCCCTTGCATCCCTGCTGCAGCCATTTTGGGGAACTCCAACATCCTGCTGTGTTCGAGTGCAGAAGAGGAGGCTCTGAAGGACTTGAAAGGAGATGACCTGGATGACTTGGTGCCCAGCCTGGAGACGGCAGTGAGTCCAGAGATGGCTGCTTCCGTCCCTGACATAGACCTGAGCAGCCCCTTCTGCCTCTCAGACTGGGAAACCCTGTACAAGTCAGTGGCAAACGACCTTGAATCCTTGAGCACACCAGTTATGTCTTCCAGTCCAACTTGTAGCAATTACCGCACAGTGTTTTCCTTTAATTACTCTGAGATTGATTCCTTGGATGAGGGCTTTGAGAGCCTCAAAGGCAGCCTCGGTGCATCTGAGTTAATGAAAGATAGTCTTAACTCTCCAACACTTCTGGTCTTGTGAATGCAAAGACGTTATGCAATGATACTGTAATTGTATTCTAACCAGCCAGCAAGGTATGATCTCTCTCTTAAAAACAATGTTTTGTAGTGTGAGTTTTGATGTTGTGTGAATCTAAACATCAAAGGTTGTGTACATGACATGTTTTCTGTGACTGTAACCGGGTCGACTTCTTCCATTCTGCTGGGGCAATTCTCCGAGGTGAGACTTTGCGCCGGGGACAAACATGCATGCAAATACAAGTCATCCGTAATCCAAGAAGAGGTGGCATCTAGTGTTTTTAAATGTCATGTGAAGTAAAGTTAGATCATGCTCAATAGCATAATGTGTATGTAATAATGTTGACAAAGTTGTGTTGTAACAAGTGAAAATAGCAGGGTTACTGATGTGTAGTGTATAGGTGTCACATCTTGCTGTAAGGTGTCCCCTAACATGACATTTCCTTTCAAGTTTTTCCATAATAAAAAAAATATGTATTTTATGACATAGTTTATTTTTTTACTTATCAAAAATGATCAGATGAAAAAATTGTATAACGCTGGAAATAAAATAAGACAACCACAAACCATGTCTTGCTGTTGTCATCATTCTGTCAGTGATATGCATTTGAATAAACAATCTCGCCACAAGGTTCATTTAGCATAGCTGTTCTGGAGCTTTCTATCATATCACATTATGTTCATCAGCAGATGGAGTTTGCTCAGTAGTCCTGCAATTGCTTTTTTTCTGAGCACTTTAAGGCCTTCTTGTGTTTAAAGTGTCTCAACTGGGCATGACATTGTCTCTTCGTCTGCTGAGGAAGATCGTGTTATATATCTCCAAAACAGCTAATTTTCTGAGTTTGATAATGAATTTGAAACCACAGCTTTTAAGCCAACATGGACACGAAAACCTCAAATGTCTGGCAAAAAGTAAATACTAACATTAACTAGCCTACAATTCCATGACAATTGGGCAAAAATTATCTGTCAAAGAAGAAGATCATGAGATATATGCTCAAAAGCTCCATAACAGTAAAAGGACCTTGTGGCAGGATTGTTTTCTCTATATCCAAGGTCAAGAATCAACCCAATTTAAAAACCAACATGGATGAAAAGCTCAACAATAGGAACCTTAACATCTACAATTTCATGACAACTGTTCAAATCTCCATCTGCTAATAGGCTACGTGATGTAAGATGTCTTTAGAAAATGTAGCGTCAAGAAGAATGAACTCAGGAATAGCCTATTCATATTTTCAGCTGTGTCCATAAAAATGTCCGCGAGCCTATTTTGGATTGACGATTACATAAAGTACAACCACCGGGGACTCGACCGTGTTCAAAATGAGTGGGAGCAGCAGAAACGGGTTAATTATTTATTCACAGCTCGGTCTCGGCTCCTCTGTTGTCACGGTCAAGGGAATCCGATTCTACAGCAGCAGCGCAGTGCTCGCTACGCGTGACGTCAACACGCGATTGCCGTAGCCTAGTTCGTTTCATTTCCGTTGACCATGTTTGGGTAATTGCAGTTGTTTTGTTTCCATGGTGACGGGTGTCATATTTCGGGGCCGGAGAATGTTACCGGAAAAACTCGGTGCAGGAGCGAGCAGCAGGAGAAGCGGCAGAGCTGTTAAGCGACGAACAGACTCATCAGTTACAGAGCGGGCATCACGTGCATGATGATAAGTGGTGTAGTTAACGGTCCGAAGCATTTCTGGGAACAGCATAAAGGGAATTTAATGACCGCAGCCCGCTTGGTTTTGGTTCTCACGGCAGCAGTAGCACCGCAGTGGATGCACTTGTAGGCTGTTGCCTAGCTGGCCTTTGCATTTTTCATCACTAGGGGGAGCTACAGCGCGAGCACTGTCAAGCATCAAACAACTGATCTCTTCATTTTATCAACCGCATGTGTGCGTGATGTCTTGGTGCCCGGCTATTTTAGTGTGATGATGGATGGGCCTGTCAACAGCTCTATGTCTTTGTCCACTTGTTCCATAGAACTATGTCCAGTGTAATGATGACCTCCATGGCTTGATTCAAAGTTGTAAAATATCACATTTTATTGATCCCTTGGTGAAATTCACAAGCTCCCCATCAGCATATGTAGTAAAGTGATGTAGGCAATAATATAATACACATTTTTTGGAAATGGGCCCATCGGTATTAAGTACTAGGCTAGCCTATTACATTTTGTTATTTAACCTATATCTTGATGCTATTAGGCTACTTTTGTAGATTTACTTGAGTAACACTGTTACTCGTAACATTGTAGCCTATTGCTACTTTTATCTGTTTACTTCTTCCAGCAATGGTTAGATTATTGTATAGCCTAATATATTCTTTGAATGTGTTATGTAAGATCTTATGTGTAAGCAACATTTAAATATTGTAGCTGGTTGAAGTTGAACTATTTTAGTTTATGTAAATGCTGTTGGGTAAAGACGAATCAATTGTATTTCATAAACTTATTATATATATTAAGTAATAGTCTAGTAAAGTTGTCAAATAAATGTTGTGAAAAAAGTATTTGACTTGAACTAGCTAAATGGAATTCAGCCAACATCAATTTTATTATTTAAAACGTGTGCTTTTCCTACTATGGCATGTCAAAATGTGTTTTAATGAAAAGCCCTTTCAGCTACACTTCACCCTTTGCTGGTTTTGAATTAGATCTGAACTGCTTTTGGAATAAAGAAATTGTCTATAATAGTTACCTATTGATAGTAATATGATGACATACACCAAAATCTACACTTATTACACACCTTTGAATATGGACTTACGTCACCGCTTAGTTTCTATTTGATGGAGCTTAGTCTAGCCTCCATACTTTGTTTTGTGTACTTCCATTGTGTACACGTCACCTATATTGGTGGATGTTTTTATGTGCTTTTAAAGCACCTTGAACAAATGTGAACTGTGCATTGTAAAGCATTGACTTGCCCTGACTAATTAATAAAATACAAAACATGTAAATGTTAGCTTATTCCAGTAATGTTTCAGGATGAGCTAACTCCCAGCATGATCAGCACTCTGTAATATGTATCACACTGCCACAGATTTCTATCTTTCCCTTATTTGTTGTGTGTTCACTGTTTCCACCTCTGTTATCTCATCCTCATACACCTCCTGACCACTCGGTTTTATGCTTGCTGTGATATTCCCAAGGAAGTGCTATATTTACAGGAATAAATCAATGTCATACGGGTTTGGGAAGACTGGGTCACCTGACATGAGTAACGCTGTGAGAAAGCATTGTCACAGTGCCATAGATGGTGTCGATCCGAGCATGAACACATTCAAAATGATCTTGTGCATATTTGGTACTTTATTTTGAAATATACTCATATATTTTTCCGGACTACCGTCTGTGCCATTGAGTTATTGATATGTATAAAACTGAAAAGATTTCATTTCATTGTACAAAATAATGTTTTGTTTTTGAAAGACTTTGATACTATTACATGTTACCGGTGAATATGTTAGTTCATGTTTATTGTCCCCATAGGGAAATTAGGTTGCAGTAAAAAGATCACATCACATGGTATTCAAGGAGGAAGAAAAAAACACAACATATGTACACCACCACTCATACCATAAACCAAAGTAATATGAAGGGTGGGGGGGGGGGTAGAGTTCCAGACCAGCTGGGAGAAAGAAGAAAATAAAATAGATACACAAAATATATCTATCATCGGACGGGACCTTCATTATTAAGGAGTTTGATGGCCTGTGGAACAAAGGAGAGCTTGGATCTGTTTTTTGTAAACAAAGGAGCACAGTATCGTCGTCCTGAGGGCAGCAGTTCAAATGAACAGCACCAATAACACTGGGAGCTTTTACTCAAATGGAAACAGGTGCAGGCCGACAGTCTGTTGTTGTGAGAGGGAGATGGAGATGAAGAGGGTTTAAAGTCAGTGCCGCAAGCAATTGCTGCATTAAGTGATTGATTTGATATCTGTGAATGGAGTTGATGAAATGGAGTAAATAAGAGCATCACAATTCAATTCACTAAGAAGAGCATGTATTTTGTGTTCGATACTCAGGAATGTTGTGTTGTGTGTTTGGTAAGGAGAATGTTTCATAGTAAAATATATATGTTTCAGTTAAGACACTGATTGTATTCATCATATGATATGACTGTTTGTATTCCTCTTTTTCGTATAAAAGTTTGATTTTTAAACTAAGACAAAATCCGATTTGCTTTTAAATCGTTTGTTAGAAAAGGGGAAATATCATTCTGTATTAATAAAAAATGTAGGACATCTGTCATACGGTTTTAAATACCCTTCGTCTTTACACGTTACTAAACACATTTTTGAAATGTTCTACAACCATCGGAGATTATTTAAAAAAAAAAAAAAAAAAAAAAAGGAAGGAAGGGAGAGATTCAATTGAGCGATGCATAAAAATAAAGTGTGTCTGTACTGTCTGCAGTGCGGTGGACGATGAGTCAGGGTTGTGTCTGGAGGGGTCTGGTTTTGTGGGTATTTCCTAGAGATGTGATATTGGATACTATTACGACAAAACACTTAAACTCAGCCTACAGATTTTAATCGGTTTGAAGAAAATATAATAAATAATTCTAATATATATTCTAATCTAATAAGAACAGAAAATATGACTGACGTGTTTACATCTTGTTGAATAGTCAACAGGAATGTACTTTGTGAAGTATGAAGCAGAAGCTGATGTTTTAGCATCACATTTTATAACGTGTGTGCAAATGCCTGTTTTGCTCTGGAGGAAACTACTAGAACTGTTGGGTCCTTGTAAATTCTGGTGTGTGGTCTAGATCTGTAAAGTGTCTTGAGAAAACGCTTGTTATGAATTGATACTATAAATAAAATTGAATTGAATTGAATTGAAAAATGAAAAGAGACAGTAGAATCACCTCACCTCATCACGAACATCACGCTTCCTGCCTTGGTTTCTTTGTTTTTACGTTGACTTCTGATGCCCACAAAGCAAGAACTCTCCCTGAGTGTGGCAATGCTGCAAAACCACAAACTGATCTCCGTCTCCATGCATCACTTGGACAGCTGATGGAACATGAAGATGAAGCGTTAATGTAAAGACTTTCTGGAAGCTTGGAACAGAGAAAAATAAAGATCTTCATCCGTCTGTTGAGATATGATTCTGAACACTTAAACAGGACAAAGGAACCACTCGCACTTGTTATTATTCACAGACATAACAGCAGTGCTTCTAGTCACGTTTGCGTATTCTTACACATTACATGATAATCCTAAAACACTTTGGTTGATCAAATGAACATGCTTTGCATACTTGGTCAGCAGATCCAGACTGGTATATTTTTTCACAGTGTCATTATCAAAGTGTATTGTTCTTGGCAGGGCCACTTCCCTCTGAAAGGCTTACAGTGCCAAATGGCCCTGCACCATATGTGTTAATGTACTGAGTGACATTTCTGGCTGCCTTCCTGCAGGCACAGAGGAATTCAGCTGAAAGGCTACACCTGCAGAGGGAAAACCTCTTACGGTCTCAGCCACAAATTTCCAGGACCCTCCAGTTTGATGAAATCTGTCTGCTTGTTGGCTCAGTTCTGCTTTATTAACTCCCCTAAAATTTGTCATCTATGTTAAGAGCGACTGTGACGCACCGTCCCCCCGACCTCCCCTCAGATGCCAGACATAAATCACGGCGGAACCAAATTAGAATCTAAAAAAAGGAACAGAGTAGGGTATTTTGGTGAGCCTCTGATAACTTGGCTGCTTGTTCTAGGTGGAACAGTTGAGACGGCATTGTGTAAAACCCTTCTGAGCCTCAGATAATGGCAATGATAAAACCTGGATATGATTAAAAAAAAGGTGCACAGGATGAATGGGTTGTTCTTGATGAATTACTAAAACACAATGTTTTAGTGCAATTTGATGATAACTACCCACATTTATTTATTACTGGATAATACTGCAGTTAAGTTGTGACTTTGGTATTGATATTTGTACAGCAATCCACAGGTATACATTCAGTAAAGATTTTGGAACAATTATATGGCTATGTGAAACAATACATTATACTCATGCATGACTTAAAACATTAAAATTAATAAAATTAAAGAGAGAGAGAGAGAGAGAGAGAGAGAGAGAGAGAGAGAGAAAAGCAATTTAGCATTATATTTTCAAGGGTTATTTTAAGAGTAGGCTATAACTTTATGCCCTTAAATTTGCTTTATTAAACAGACATATTTCAGTTTTATTAGAGCAGACCGGTGGGATGTAGTTACAACTGGCCACACTAGAGGGAAGCAGCACGAGGATACGTTCAGATTCAGATTTCTCTGGAATTTTCTGGAACCTCCATCAGAAATACTTCAACATGGTTTTGTGCATGTTTATTTTAATTATTATGTGTTATAAATCAAGTAACAGTTGCAATAAGTAGAGAAAATAAAATTTGATTTCACAGCAGCTAAAGCTACATGTATGAACCCTGCTAGATTTACTGCATTACTTACTTAGGCATTTAACCTCCTCTACCACCTGAAATAATAAGATGTCCACTCTCTGTCAATACATCTGTGAAAAGTAGTGGTGCGTTTCTCTCTCAGTCATATACGTATATGTAATAGACAGAATAAAAAGGAATAAATCTGCACAAGACATCTGAATGCAACTTTGAGGGACAAATGACTTACAGGATGAAAGTACAATATAAACAACCACTTGTGTCATAACAGTTGTCAAAATAAGATTTTTCAGTTTTGTACTTTCATTTTTGCCCTAAGAATGATCAAAGTTACACTCTGTCATAGTTGAAAGGTGATTAGCCTAGAGGGACCAAACAGGAAGGGAGTACTCTTCTCTTTATTGGAAAATAAGAACATAACATGTCGTAAAGATCTAAACCCTAAATATTTGATTTGGAACTATATAGCGGGTGTTAAATTAGTTGTTTTTTGTCACTTGTAGGCTGCAAGATCTATTTGAGTACTTTCGATGTCAGGAACCATAATGGTCTGTTGACAATCTAAATTCCCTGGATGAGCCCATGGCTAATTTCCATATTCTGGAGTTTCAAAGCAGTTAAACATCGTCTGAAAGTAATAAAGCCACATCCATGCTATAATAATCTCACATAGTATGTTCGGAGGGATTTTAATGTAATTTAACTCTAATAAACACCACATGTGCTACTGTGGTAAGTGTCCCTGTGTCAATCCTCCCCACCACACACCAGAGCCCCCCCCCAATTGTATTATACTTCTATCACTGCATTCCAGAGTGAGATATTGTGCTTTTACTCCACTACATTTATTTGACACCAATTATTACTTTTCACATTAAGATTTTACAAACAAAATATTTGATGGGCTTAGAATTTATGGTGCAATACTTTACTTTTAAACTCACCAGCATCCCGAGTATTTAAAATTGGCAACTTATAAGATGAAGTAATAATATCTGGAAAATATATGTTATTAATAATATAGGCTACTGTAACACGCTGAAAAGAGTGTTTCTGCATGAGTACTTTTACTTTTGATACTTTAAGATGGCAACATTTTCTGATGATAGGCTACTTTTGTACTTTTACATAAGTAACAATTTAATTCAGGACTTTTACTTGTAATGAAGTATTTTGATACCTATGGGTTATAAATAATAAACCAATGGAACTGATATATTTGTGAAGCACTATGTTGTTGGCAAGGGCTCAATTCTTTTCACTACCACCTGTCACAGTCAAATAACAAACCACCAGCAGCTTAGACGACTGGGTGTTTACAGCCAACTGTATTTATTGACTCGTTTATGGCTGGAGGCGTGTATTTACTCCATGTCTGTATCCCTAACTAGCTGAAACTTTCCTCTCATCCAGTCTGTGTATATTATTTGGTTGCTAGGGGTGGAGCAAACAAACCTCTGTGTCTTCAGCCCTCCTCTTACATTATTTTCATCCATGCTTACGTCTGGGACAGCAGTTCCGCATTCCTGAGCTCTCACGGACAAGACTTAAACGGGCTGATGCAACGGCTTCAGTTAGTCCCAAAACCTACATCCGACTCGTAACTCCCGCACCGTCACATTATTACTGCGGATTTTTGGACGCACAACAGGTAACGTTAATACCGCGTGCACCGTCGAGCCTGGTTGCTATTGTTTTCTCCTCTCTTTTGTTTTTTTTTGTGCTAGTTCTTAACGTTAGCTAAATGTTAGTACAGGCTTGTCATACCTGCACATTTTTACAGTTTTCTCACCACGCTGTAGAGAGACTCAACACGCTGGACTTTATTTGTTACACGAGTTTTTGTATCATTTAATATGAACATATGATAACTTATTTTTACTTAGCTGCTGTAAAAAAAAAAAAAGTCGGTTTAATAGTTTTCAAGTTGTCGTGCTTTGTTGTGTTAAAATACGTTGTTGTTACAGCTGTTGTAGCAACTGTCGCTTACCAGCTTATTTACAGACCCGTTAGCTAAATTACATTACACACCAATCTTGTGTCAGACTGGAGGTATTTTCATCTCGGGAGTCTTAATTTCAGTGTTCCTAACAGAAGTGTCGGTTAGCATGGTGAAGACATTATGTAACGCTACACACGCCGCACACTGTGGGGTTTCTATGGAACTGCAAGCTAAGCTAGTCTGGTGCAGCAATCTGCACGGTCTCTGCAAGGTTTTTATACTTTAACGTTCAAGACACATGTGAATTATACTTTGTTTTTGGTGTACAATCATATAATTTATCTAGACTGTTGTTACATTACAATCATCTACCTCTGTCCAACTCTTTACTAGAGTCACATGCAGCATGCAGCTGCAAGATAAATGGGCCAATAATACCAGATTTACAAAATGACTAAGATAGCAATGTGTCTCTGTTGGTATAGACCGAGAAACAGCAATTGGGGCTGATTAGTCATTATAATGTGAACCAATAACTACCCATCACAGTTTTCCAGAGCCCAAGGCGATGCCTCCAGATAGTACATTTCCAATGACATAACAGAAAAAAGAACACCCTTAAATTTGGTAAACAGGAACCAGAGAATGTCACGTTTGCTCTATAATTTACGTCAACTATTCAACGATTATAAAGTTTGTTTGAGCTCTCGAAACACTTATACTATGATAATAATAAATGTATTACCTCTCTACAGCGTCCAAACACTGTTGCATCATTGACAGAAGACGACTGACAAGTTTTCTCTGAGTAAGTATTGTGCATTTAAAACCTTTTTAGATTGAATTAATCAGGGGTCTTCTCGAGTATTTCCTTCTGCTGCACAAAAATGTTGCATAGCTGGTTTACCTTAAAAACACAAGTTATGTAAATGAAGTGTGAAGTTTGTTTGACAGCATGTGAGTACAGCAAAGATTGTGAGCTCAGATTTGTAGGCTAATCTTTGCTTTGGCCCATCATAGTGCACATGCTCTGTATGTTTAACTGCACTAGATAAAGGAAACTCTTTGTGTGTTTGTGTGTGTGTGCAGGCCTCACATGGGAATTTGCATACTACAAAAAGACCCCAGTATTAGATTTCTTCATGATCACTACAGTAATTCTTTGTTTCCCCGGTGCTGTTCTGATGAGCATTGAAATATCATCCTTTTTAAAAGATTTACACTGAACTGTGTAACAGTAACTTTATCTAGGCCAGCTTTAGTTAAATGCCTTTTGTTGGCCTGTAGGTTCAAGGCCAATCGTGGAATGGGAAATATGATGGGTAGGGGTTGATCATGTGCATGGGGTTCATGGGTTCAGTGTTTTCCTGTATAGTGAGTGCATGCTATTCAGCTGGTGCAACGCTCGCCCGTACAACTACATGCCATTCACAGGAAACTATTTGTGTGTTCTTTTTATGTGTTTCCTTTGTGCCTTTATCTGTGTTTGCGTGTGTCTAAATGAACGAGCGTGTATTGCAGAGGGTTTAAATGTCCCAGCGCCTGCCAGGGCACATCCATAGGATGGTTTCTGCATAAATGGAAGGCTGCCGCGGATTAATGGGGAAGGGCTGGCGAGCCGACAAGCAGCGCAGGGCCGACAGGGCTGAGAGGTTGGACGTGGGCGCACACAGTTTATTTTAAGTAGAAATGCCTTCCAGTGCGTCTCTGGAGAGCTGGAATTGCCAAGCTGCACCCCAGTACACTGAATAGACAGCAGACGCATTACAGGCGAGCGAGCCAACTATGCAACAGCTAGGCTCAATGATACTAAGGCGGGGGGGGGGGGGGGGGGGGGGGGGGGGGGGGGGGGGGGGTTATTCACTGCTGTTTGTGTCACATTATCAGTATCACATTGTAGACTCCATAAGCCTTTCCACATGGTTTGTAAAAACAGTGTGTCAGGACAGACTAGATGCACACTGTGGAAGCAAACACCCAAATGTCCAAAGGTATAACCAAGAGTAGAGACATTAAGCCAGTGTTTCATTTTTTTAAAGAGCCCAGTAAAAACTCTTCTACATAGTTATGATTTCCAGATTAGCTGAATTCCTTTTGGACTCAAAGCTAGTTTTCTCTATTTGCACAAAAAACAGTCTTGTTAGTGAATGTCAACCTAAACATTGGTGTTTTGCCTGCAGTCATTTAAGATGAACAAAAGGATTGAACACACAGACACTGGGGCTTGTTTAGTCAGAGTAAGCGTGTGCTTGGCGTGGGGCAGATGAGGAAATGTCAGAGGACAAAGTATAAAGCAGCATTAAAGTGACAACCACATGTTACATAATAACGGTGATTGCTTCAACAGGCGGCAATATATCAGACTTTCTGGACTTGGTTGGCCAATACCTTATTGTCAGGGATTGCACATAACTTGCCTTGGATTTGTCATATATGTGAAGTCCATACACTTGAAATGGCTTTTGTCTGTATTTAGTATTTTGATTCATTTAATCCATGTCTGAGCTAAGTCAAAGCTCAGTGCCATGCAAAGTCTAATCCTGATTTACAACGTGGAGAAAAATAGTAACAATATAATAATTCAACCAGGACCACCCAGATGCAGAATATAGATGTGTGACTGTTTGAATGGCATGAAGCAGGCCAAGCAGGAATCCAGCCAATGATCACATAGTAATGTTTGAATGAAGGCAGCCACAGTCCTCATGCTTGTGCATATCTGCAGGTACTTTGTGTTTTGATTTTCTTGAACCCTTTTTAATTCTTGGGCTGAAGTCTACAATGAAATGCAATAGTTAAACTAAACTGCTCTTTTGTGTAATTTCATTGATACCCTCAGCATGCACTGTACTCCAGCTCGCTCACTGCTGAGACATCCAAACTGTAATTGTGAGGGGAAATTTAGCTAGCTCATTATTTCTGCAGCTGAGGGTCTCATCATCATTGACAATATTGCAAGGTTAAATGTTCATAATTGCATTAAATTGCTTTGGGAAGGTTTAGTCATCTTCACAAGAGGAATTTTGAAAGGTGCCTTCTATCCGTGGCAGCTGCTTACCTTATAAGAACAGCCAAAAGAGAAATGAAAGCTGGTATGAAAAGAGATCCTATTTTCTGTTGTGATAATCACTTCCACTCCCACACACCATCACCCCCGAGTTTAATGGCTGGAGTTGACCGCAGAACAACAGCCATTATTACAGTCTCTTCCCTTCTCATGCCTGTGTCTTGTCCGTCCAATGAAAATATAATGAGGGGTAAGAGGAATGTTGATACTGTATATTTGGACTGTCCCGTCCTCAAGGAAAGTCTGTGCCAAATTCCCTGGTTTCCTCAGAGGATTGCGAAAGGCTGTAACTCAACACAGCTTGACTGAGTGCAGACGGTAATGATGATCGCCGAGACCTTGGCTAGAGATTTAGAGAGCATGCCTTGGCCAGAGCCTTTGCGCTCATTGTTCACTTTCATCGTTTGTGTGGAGTTAGAGCTGTAGAAGCTGTTTGAAAAAGTTGAGCTTGTGTGGGCCTTATTAGTCCAAAATTAGACTTTGATAAAGTATGCTGACAAGAAGTGGTCAAATAGAATCTTGGAAAGTGTGCATGTCTTTCCCGTAATGCCACAATTAAGTGATTTAAAGTTGAGTAGTCTGGCAGCACAAATATTTAACGTGGTGTCCCAGGAAAAGATAAATTAGCAAGAAAAATACTTTTAACTCCTGCTTTCAGTCACCAAAATAGTTGAGCTTTGCTGTTGGTGGGCTCCTTTTTAAAAAGCCACAGTATTTAAAAAGGGAATGTGTAGCCTTCGAAACCCCCCCTGTAACCCCCGCTGCACCCCTCTCCTTCACCTATAGGGGATGAGGATAATAGGGCCCCCAGCCGTGCTGCTGGCTATCGGTAGGGGGCTGAATTCCTAAGCACTGTGTATTGCTCTCAGGAAATGCACACATATACTAAGACACAGTGACAGCCTGCACATTACATTTAGAAACTCTTGCATGATCACACACACTCTTCACACACACTTTCAGCTATGTACAGCTTTTGGTAGACTGTACAGCTTACAAACTCATGCCGTTTAAGTTATTCAGACAGTGGTACCCCAGGTCTTATTCAGGGCCGTGTCCAACATGACATCACGAGTTCATTACCTGTCTCAGGCAGGGTAGTAGTTCAAGTCTGTCTCTATAAATGACAGGAGATGGAACAGCTGTACGATAAGACAGTGCCACCTCAAGCACGCTCATCCCCACCAAGGTAAGGGGAGAAAGTTACATACACATATTTACGCAAACTCACTTACTCACATTCATACAAATACACACATTTAACACTCACACGCAAACTGCAGTAGTGACGCACACATAGAAACCCTGGATAAGATTTTCTTTGACCAGATGGTCACAGATGAATGTGTTGCATGTGATCTGGGGTACCTACAAGAATGTGACTTGTTACGTAGATAAAAGGAGTTGTAAATGATCCAATAGCATTTTCATACATGCATAGATGAATGAAGAAGGAACTCCTTTGGTAATCTCTAATCTTGTCTAGCATGACTTTAAAAACTCCTTCAGGGAGACAGGAACTTCAGAGTTGGGATTGCACGACGTGACACTACATTGCGGTTGAACTGTACTGCTTAATCCTCAATTTACTCGATCGAGATTCATTAAATGCTTCTATGCAAGTCATCCAAGTCTCCCCAGCTTTCCTCACCTATCCCGGGTCAAACTACTCCCGAGTTCTCCCTAACGCGGCTCACATGCAGGCTTCAGATTAGTTTTGGGCTGAATTCAGAACCTGCATTGACTCCGGTCCTATATTTCATACCTAATAAGTGACATTTCCGCTCCCCGCCCTTGGCTTCAGTTAGTCCCCCCTCAGTTAGCCCTGAGAGGCAGCGATGCTGGGCTGTGTAGGTGTCTTTGTTTGAGGTTAGTGTGGGCCTAAAGGCTGTGGCACTGACTTTTCTGCTTGACTGCAAAAGCACAGACATGGCGTTGCATCATCAAACGCTGGCCGCTAATCTTCGGCTGCAGGCTGCTGTTGACAGAAAATAAAGGAGAAAAATACCCCTCTTTAGAAAAATGTAAAAATCACTTTGACTCATGCGTTTGAGTATAATTATGCAGTGCAAGACATGCATCAGCATACTTTCCCTGTCTTGTACAGATGAGAGTTCTTTAGGGTTTCATGTCTCGAGGCTTGAATTTGCAAGGGGGATTTCAAGACACTTGTGTGGCAGGTTGAAAGAGACGGAACAGCTTAAATATAAAACAAACTTTCTACTCAACTTAAAAGTCAAGTTCAACTCAAAAGCGAGGCGCGTCAAAAGTCTTTTAAGTGTTTGAGTTTACAACAGTACTATAAATTGTCTGCAATGGCGTGTAACTCCCTTTTGTGTCTCATAATTGAAGGCGTCTGGCTTCAGACGGCATTTCACCTTTGTTTTGGAGGCCGCTGGCAAAACTACCTCTGTTAGATTTTAGATTTGTGTGATCTGATGTCATGCAGACAAATATGAGGTTTATGTACTGTATGTTTATATACTGTAGTATTTGTGTGTGTGTGTGAGTGGAGATCTGGTCTCAGCTGCATGCTTCAACAAGCCATAGCATTGAATGGGGGCTTTCCTTGCAATATGTCTTACTGAGCAGGCTTGTACAATGTACTGCACATGAGCCAGCCTCAGACATAACATGGGATTATTGCTGAATTTGTTTAGTGTCAGTTTCCATTGAGAAAATGTTTTTGTCAAAGATGGAGTCAAATCTGGGTCTGTAAACCAGTTCCGAGTGTCTGGCCAACTTGGATATTGGAGTCCATTTTGGCTCTGAAAGTGATTCCTCATTCCTTCAGTTTCAGTTCCTGTGGCTGTTCTTTAAGGTCACAAGTTACAGATATGATGTGAAATTTGGACCTTAATCCAATGGTCTAAAGATTATTAGTGAATGCAGTGGTTCAGTCCCAGAATAACAATGTATACTATTGTCTGGCTATTATTTAAGAGCCCTCTCTCATTCACCCCAGGATTAGCTGCCATATGGGTTTGCTGTGTTCTTAGACAGCCTCTGTGCAGAAAGAAAAGGCCTTGGCACCTTTCAGTCCTCCACCTCACCAGGGAGTTTGAGAGTGAGGGAATTTTGTCTGAGAGAGATTTTTACCAGGGCTGTCTTGTTCTTTTCCTCTCCAGCAAAAACAACAGGCTGCTGCCAAGTGCAGTGTAAATGGGAGTATACATACAGTGTGAGAGAGGGAGAGAAAGAGGGAGGGGGCTGTCAGGATTTAAATAATAAAATGCCTCATTGGACACTGGCTCCACACACTAACTTGTCCTTGAAGCGAATAAATCATGCAGGATGGAGGTGGTAAGGAACAGGTCAAAAGTAGTGCGGAGATGTGACAGTCAGTGTACTGTCTGTAATTCTTTATGTTTTAGATAATTTAATAATGGAATTTTAGACACTAAATGCAGTAATCTTGCACCAAAAGTCATTTTGTGCCTACTGATTGTTAAACCTACGAGTTATAACGTAGACAAGACGGTAGGAAAAATGAAATTGAAGCGTGATGTGACAAATATATCGCAAGAGTCTAAATTATTTTTTATTGAAGCACCATTATTTCGCTTCAGAATTGATCCCCTCTCGCTAAAAATGGGCTGATTTGGTTTCCACCATGCACGACAGTAAACTCCAGTCCAACTGTGAAAACACTTTGAGACCAGCCCATAACCAGGGTGGAGTACATTAGAATAGAGTTACATAACCTTGTTTTTTTCAGTACCTCCTCTATGACTTTTGTAATAGAGCAAGTCTTTCAGCCCTGCCAAAAAAATAAAACTAAAAAGCAGCAAAGAAAGAATAACTTGGTTTAACTTACAATACAGTCGGCCTGTCAGCTAGTCACCCACCAGCAAAGTCAGCTTTTTCCGCAGCACCTCACAATACTTGTCTTTGTGGGTTCCATATGAGAGGGGCTTTGTTCGGCTTGTGCTCAACCTTTAGAGGTTCAGCTTCGGCCCAATCCTCTGGAGGCAGATGCTGCTATTTAGAAGTCACACTGATATCATCCATCTTTTAAAAACTCTTCGTAGCTTTGGGTTTAGCGGGTAATCCTAGCTGATGTTCTGTCAGCAGTTATTGACGTGTCAGTTGGTCAGTTGCATCAGTCATGCAGGGATTGAAAAAAACTGAATCAGTTTCTATTCAGTGTAACATTTCATTAGAAGAAAATGTGTAATTGCAGTTGAATGTTTGCCTCTAACTTTGAGCAACTGGATATATTGTTTTTAACTTTACTACATGTATTGTAAGTGTGTATTATTCTACGTAAATACTAGAGAAACAATTTCTTGTTTGTCTTTTCTAAAATCCACTGGTCTCACCCTGCCTTTCCTCAGAGATTGCAGGGATGGGCAGGGTATGGTCGGCTCATGTTTCACTGTTCCCATCTGTAACATTTGTTTTTTATTTGGCCATCAGAATTTTTCCAACTCTCGGTCTTACAGTAATTAGAGAGACGTCTTAATTCTCCAGCCACTTCCTTTAGGCCTGCACATGTTCTCCTTTTTCTCCCCTGTGTCCCTCATTCCTCCCTGATTACATTAGAAAGTGCTGTGGTCAACCCTGCTGAACGACCCAATATTGTTGAAAGAGGGTGGCGGTGGAATGCACCCCCGCTCTGTTTTGACACAAGGTCTTTTGATACCCTTTGAATCCTCTTCACAAAAACCAAATTAACATTTTCAGACAAAAATCTCAGTAAATTATTAGTGTAGAAGTGTAGAAGATAGCCCTTGATTTATGTGATCACACCCAACGGTTTCATGGCTTCCCTTTGAATGTGAAACTACAGAGATGAGTGTGTATCTGCCGACGGTGTGAAGTTTGTTTTTTCACCGGCTGCTCACTAAGAAGATAACACAGCTGTCAAAGCTGTCAATGTTTGAATGCATTCTTGGAAACCGCAACCTGTTTTTAGAGAGATGTTTGATGAAGGACAGAAGACAGTAAATTAATCTTTTTATGGGTGGAATGCCACTTTAAGTGCGCAATAGGGATAAAAGATACTGTCAGATGGCTGCAATGTAATCATGGAATAAGCCTCATGTTACGACCAGAGAATGGAAAGTTTAAAAAAAGCAAAGAAATTACAAATCTGTACAACAAACTGCATTTTCCTTGTCAGCGAGTTCTTTTCACACACTGACATGTCCTAATTGTTCCTTGCTCTCTCCCCATAGCGGCGGTGGTGGCCGGGTCGGACATGATGCCGGGACAGATACCTGACCCTTCGCTGGCGGCGGGCTCCCTGCCCTGCCTGGGCCCGCTGGCGGGCATCTCGGCCACCACACTCACTGATCAGCTCAAGCTGGCGGACTTCCGCCAACTGGGCGCCATGCTGTCCCCGTTACATTTCCTCGGAAGGCTGGGGAAGAGGCCGCTTGCCATCAAGACAGAGGTGAGGAGGAGAGGAAAAGGAAAAAAAGAGCTTCTTTCTAAAAGGGAGTTTTTCCTCGCCACTGTCACTGTTGTTTTCTCTAGAGGGAACTACTAGAACCGTTGGGTCCTTGTAAATTATAGAGTGTGGTCTAGACCTACTCGACCTGTAAAGTGTTTCAAGATAACTCTTGGTATGAATTGATACTATAAATAAAATTGAATAGAAAAGACAATAGTTCAGAATAAGGGTGTGTGAGAGATTTACATTGAGTTAGAGGGTAGAGAGAAGAAAGATGGTATTAGATCCAGGATGTTTCAAAGCCTTCTATCAAGGCATTTGCTTTAAAAAAGGACATCAGTCTCCCGCTAACATTTCTCAGTAAAGAACCAAAAGATTCATTTCAGTGTCACATGCAAGTCGCTCTGATTTATGTTCATAATCTGAAGTGATGAAAGAAATGAAAGAAAGAGAGCAGTTTATAATGACTGAAGTGATTTTATACTCTGGTGCTAGTTGCTCATAAAAAAGGTTTTTAACAATGAATTACAATTTAAATGTCCCAACAGCAGGCTTGGTATATAACAAATAGTATATCCCTATTCTATAAAATATTATTGTCAGTAGTTGTAGATGCATTGGTTATGGGGCTTTGCCGTTTTAAACTAGCTTACCTTAAACTAGATTAAAGTGATAAGTAGACATATTTAAAGTACGTGGGCATGATAAATTGGTATGGTCATTTTGTAAATTGAATTTTGCCCCCTCTAGTGCTCACAACAAGAACACTTTTTTTCATCCCACTGTTGGTTATAGGTTTAGGGAATTTAGAAAGTAATTTTCATATAAAATAGTCATATAATGCCTGTTTCTTATATTAACAATACATTGTGTATGCAGATGGATGAAGATGAGGAACGGAGGAAACGGAGACGAGAGAAAAACAAGGTAGCAGCAGCGCGATGCCGAAACAAAAAGAAGGAACGGACTGACTTCCTTCAAAGGGTGAGTTCATGAAACAGCACTGCATACTGATGGGCAGCAGCAAAGCAACTAAGAGAGCTAGCCAAGAAAAGCCTTACTTCAGTTAGCAGGAAACGCTGATTTAAGCCATGCAACCAGACTCAGAGCTAACACAATCAGGCTAATACAAGCCTGGTTTAAACAATGACTATTACTGTACAAGTCAGGGGTTTCAGAAGTGATAAAAAAAGTAGTATCTAATAATTCAACATCTCTGTCCAGGAATCAGAGCGTCTGGAGATGGTGAACTCCGACTTAAAGGCCCAGATCGAAGAGCTCCGTCTGGAGAGGCAGCAGCTAATGGTGATGCTCAATCTCCACCGGCCCACCTGCATTGTAAGGACGGACAGCGTCAAAACACCCGAGAGCGAGGCCAACCCCCTGCTGGAGCAGCTGTCCGCCGACACCAAGTGAAACCGGGAAACCAGGACGCGGAGTCCCTGATGCCCAAACTGGCACCACCGTTGCAGCCATTTAAACAAAAATGTAACTGGCAATACATTTCTAAACAAGCACTTGAGCTCCAAGCTGAAGACTTTTGGAGACTCTGCCCAAAGACCTAAGGTCGTAGGGCATCCATAGTACTGCTACATGAGCTGGCTCTGTCCATTGGAAGACTGGAAATACCCAGTTTGATCTCCACATTAAGTGTTGTTGTTGACACCCGCTGTGCCTAGTTGTTACTTCAACCATCTCTACATAAAGGGACCAATGGAAACAGTACAGTACGACTGAAAACAACGCTGAGGAAACACACTAATATCAATATGGTGCTCTGTTACAAAAGCCCTGAGTAGATTGTGTGGCATTGTTTCAATGTAGAGGCCCACAAAGGCTTAGTGTTCTGCAGCTTTCCTTTGTATGCTATCTGAAATATACAGGTGTAGAGTTTTTAGGATACAATACCCAATAGAAGTACACGAGACGGAGTAGAGTGTTTTTTTTTTTTGTAATGTTGATTTCTATACCCTGCCTCGACGATGGCAGTTACCGGTTGATCCGATTTGTGGTGACGCTGGCGTCATGAAAAGCACATATACACAAAATGTTTACACCCTTGTTTTTTGGACTTGTTGTCTGTCCATTATTGTACTTGTTTTATACTGCTTTGTATACATAAACATATATGAAATGCCTGTTAATCACTTGATGTGATTTGTCTTTTCAATCTTTTCAGTCTGTGTCTGTCATGTTGCGCTGTCAAACAGCTGTGAAAACAAGCAGAAATCTTTTCAGCTGAGCAGTATTTCAATGTCTGTTCTGGACCTGTATCTGCTATGTATGACTCTGTTACCCTGAATAGATAAAATTTTATTTTCTAACTATAAGAAAGAGCATGTCTTCATTTTGTTTTGTTTTTACTCCATGAGACGTGCAATATCTCACATGTTTTTCAGTGAAATGAGTCCTTGTATTTGCTCCTCCCAGTCATGGCATGAGAACTATCAAGTGACATAAGTTGTGCAATAATATTTTCTTCAGCTGAGCCTGAGGCACATTACTTTCAGTTTCAAAACTCAGAAACAAGGTTGTATTATCTCCAAACTTGATGATTGAAGTAGGACAACAGAACCTCACCTTCACTAGCCCTACACTGATTGACATTTTCTTTCAGAAAGCAGGAAAAGGTCACCATTAAAATGAGTCATGTCCTAGAAAAAAAATTCTAGAAATTTTGAATTTCTCTAACTCACAATTATTAATTAATAACGCGCACTCCTGGAACAGAGTTTAACGGGGGGGATATTGTTCTGAGTGGTAGCTACTGTGTAGTAGCCAGGTAGTAGCCTGTATGCCTCAGCACAGACTGTGGTCAACATCTCCATCTAGTGGAAGGTTTTGTGAACTACATAGCTTGCAACAGACCCGATGACTCTCACTGATTGTGGTCATCTCATACATAGTTAGACATATAAAGATTATATATGTCTATGAGCTTATATGTTATTTATATTATTTATATGGGTCAGCTATTGTAAAGACAATAATATTTATAATTATTTGATTTTAACTCCATAGCAACCGTTGGTTTCCTGTGCTTAAACATAGCTAAACGTTAATATTTTTCTTAAACACGTTTCAGAAAGAGACACAATTCACTCAGGTAGGCGGCTGTTTCTCTACTCTCAACAATAACTAAGTATAAACTAATACTACAATAATAAGTTTTACGTGCATGTTAAACAATTAACTAATATTAGTTTTAAAATACGGATCAAAATGGGTTTTTTTTATTTGTTTTTTTACAAATCTTACTGAGAGGAAACGTTATAGCTTTGTTAGCTAGCTAACGTTAATTAATGCTAACACTAGCTAGCAAGAAAAGGCAGTTTCGTATTCATTGTCACACAGTTGAAAAATCACGTTAACTAGCTAGCTAGCGGACGTTACAGTGACCCAAATTTATGATGAAACAATAAGAGGACCCTCTTATTGTTTCATCATAAATTTGGGTCTCTTTCAAGCAAAGTGCCCAAATATAACATGAATGGTTCCAAAAAGCTGAAATTGTTTTAAAACAGTAACGTTAGCGCTTTACTGACAAAACTTTGACATAGCTACAGTTTACCTGTCTGTGATTATCTACTCTAACCTACATCTTTCATAATTTCATATAAATGAAGTTTGTTGACTATTGAATTCCAACAAGTGTAAAACAAGTGGTAAAAAGTTGGAATGAAGTTGGCTAAGAAGATGTAACTCAGAATTGGGTGACACTTTGCTTCATGAGAGATAACGTTAAAACAGACGGAGGACAACACAAGGGTTAAACTGGTTATAAACTGTGTTGAATCTGGTTTATATTGTATTTCTACATCATTTCGGCTCAGACTGCTAACGTTGCAGAAAACCTTGAGTAAACCCCACCTTTCTCCTCGAGGCTTCATGCAGATACAGGGAGGCTGCCAAGGTCTCGCGGTTTGATGATGGATCAGTGGGAGGAGGTCAGCGAGGAAGAGGAAGAGCAGCAGCCATCTGATCAGTCAATCCTGCCCACAGAAAACCATGATCAGCTGGAGGACGAGGAGAAGCCAACCCAGGCTCAAGAGGAGAACAGTGGTGATGAGTGGGACACTGATCTAGAAACAGACGGTAGGTTAAAGTGACCACAACGTTCAACAATAATAATAGATGCATAGTCTTCAACCCCCCTCACCTTTTTTCTTGACTTCCTTTTTTCAATGTTGTTCCTTTCAGATGCCACCGATGAGAAACAGTGTTTGTCTTGTGCAGAGCTGTACCTGCAGGCTTGTCGGCGGACAGGGTCCATTCCCGTATCCTCCTTCCTCCATCACTTGGGTGAAGCCAGTCTCAATTTGAACCACTATGGTGTGGGACCTCTGGGGGCCAAAGCTCTGGCCATAGTTCTGAAAGTAGGGGTCTTCAATCCCTTCATCTATTGTCGTGGAAACAATTCGTAGTAGAGAAGAATTTAACAAAAGGAGAATTGTCTTACAAGAGTTCATTGCATAGGACATTGTACATACAATCTTATATGTCACAGAAAAAGTGAGACTCGGAGACTAATAATTGACCTTTAATTAATAGACGTTGCTTTAGGTTCATTCATACCAAATATCTATCTTTTTTAGGCAGTATTGTTTTCAACCTGTAACTGTGTTAAAGGCAGAATCTCACTGTTCTCACTTCTGATAAATTTAACACCTGCTAGGAACTGGTAGTTCCAACCGTTTCACACGAGAAAAAAATAGGACATAAGCACATAATTACAAAGAGTAAACATTCCTAATGCATCTATATTCACTATAATGAAAGAATTAGTACAATGATGACCAAAATGAAATTACCATCATTTGTGTAAAGTAAGGTTATGGATGGATCCATTCATTTGTGGTGGAGGTATTTTGTTCTTTACTTAATTTCTTCCCTCTGAGCATATTTTTAAATCCTTTTCCAGTGCGGTCTATAAATTTAGAAGGGGAAACTTTTTCATATTCTGCGATGCAGTAATTTCTTTCTTTTTTACATGTTTTAGCATGACATTGTCGTCACCAACCTTGAGCTGGAGGACAATGGACTTGGGGCTGAGGGGGCGCTCTATCTGGTGGAGATGCTTCAAACAAACATCACCATCCAGAGTCTAGTAACTATTCTAAAACAATCACATTAAAAGGCATCAGTTCTGAACAATATGCCTGGTAGTTGTCTGCTCTGAATTTCAAGAGGAACAACATATTTTTAAAATAACTAATTACAGTAGAATACACTAATGGTTAGTTCATCTCAAAATGACTGAACGTCTTCATTTCAGAATCTTTCCAACAATCAGCTGAAGCTTGAAGGAGCACACATCATTTCCAAAATGCTGTTAGACAATTACTACATCAAATCCATCCAACTCTCAGGTGATCATCACGTCTCCTCTCTTCACTGCAGCCCAATGTAAATAAGTGAGGTCCTTTTTGGACTAGTTTATTAATTAATTTACCGTTCCCTTAGGAAATGATTTTGATGATTCTGCTGTGAAATACGTTGCTGATGCTTTGAAGGTTAGTATTATTCATGATCATATTCTAGCTAATGATTTAAGAAACTGTCTCATCAAAATTCACGTTAAGCCTCAACATTTTCTTTCTTCTTAGGTTGACTATGTGGTTAAAGAGCTGGACCTGAGTCACAACAGGTTCTGTAACGCAGGAGAACACCTGGGTCATATGTTAGGTACAGTAGCTCATTTCTGATCACCGCTGATGCATTGAATGCATCGAATTTCTCTCAAAAAACTCACACATATATATCAACTGGAAATGTAATAATAAGAAAAATATAAATTGAAATGATATCAAAGCTAGTGTGCATAGTTTTACATCTTTCTAAAGAGGATAAAACTGATTTTGGAAATAAAGTAGGAACAGCTGAGCCTAGCTGGCTAACACTGATTTCTGGTAGGCGTTACTTTTTGTTTGTGTTATTTAAACACCTGCTAACTCCTTGACAGGACCTTCTAACTCTGTGCTATGTTTGTCTCATATTATACAAATACGAGGTTATGGCTATCATTAGCTGTCTTATTCTCATGGGTCCAGTTGTGGGGTGATGGCAAAAGACCACACTGGCAAAACTCACAACACATTACCCGGTGATTAAATTCATGACACAAAGTCACAGAGAAACATACGGAGCGCGAAGACTAAGCCATGGCTAACTACACGTGCCCAGCTGGTTACCTGCCTGGCAATTATAGGGATTTAAGTAATACAAACATGTTGTCCCATGTAAGAATATTTATCAAATTCAATTTCAATGAAAATCTTGTGATTTCCCTACAGAACTCCAAGCCTATCCCTATTCTACGAAATTATGAAACTATAAAATACTTCTAGGTCGTAACACAAATATCGCACCACTTAAATTACAGTACAGATATTGCCAGTCCGTACCACAAATCCCCAAGACCTTACCATATATTTAGCAGTGAAAACCAACACTTAGGAAATGAGTGTATATACGCATGTCTTATATCTTATCTTTATAGTACTGATTTCAAATGTATTGTGAACTTAATTTACATTTGTTTCCCCTTTCTCAAAGCTACAAATGTAGGTATTGAAGTCCTAAATCTGAGCTGGAACCACCTTCGCATGGGTGGTGCAGTGGCTCTGAGTGCTGGGCTGAAGGTGACCAACATAACACACTCGAGCACAAAGCTTCGGTGAATGTTTACCGCTCTGTGTAATGGCATCATAGCCGTTTATCGTTGTCCTTTCCCCAGGTGAACTCGACTCTGAAGCAGCTCCAACTGTCATGGAACGGGTTTGGCCACATTGAGGCAGAGTCACTGGGTCAAGCTCTGAAACAAAACAGCACGCTGGTGCTGCTGGACCTCGGCAGTAACCGTATAGATGACCAGGCTGTGACACTTCTCTGCCAGGGCCTGGCCACCAACGACACCCTCAGGGTCCTCAAGGTGAGCGCACCAACAGGCTAAATGCCGGAGCACTGCTATTTTTTTATTGTTGTGTTTGATTCATTTATGTTAAATGTAAAGTTTTGTCTGTCTGTATGTTGTTGTTCAGCTTTCCCATAACCCCCTGACAAATATCGGAGCTCTGACGCTGCTCAGAACAGTTACCAAAAACATGAAATCAGCCGTGGAGGAGATTGATATTTCTGTAAGTGAAGTAAAACTATTTTCCCCTTCGCATATGAACTCATGTATAAATATGAATCTTGTCTGTATGTGAATGTGTAATGGTATTTACGTCTATGCTGTGTGTTCTGCAGACAGTGTTTGTCTGTGAGGCCTTTGTGGAGCTGTTGGAAAAAGCTGTTCAGGGGCGTCCGGCTCTGAATGTTCGACACAGCGCCATGAGTTCTGTCACCAGGAACTCATCCGCCCTCCAGATCTTTCAGGTCAGCGGTCACAATGAGAGGCAGAGAAATCTGGTGACAGAATACAGTTTATGACTAGAATATTAACAAACTATCTATTCAAAATATACAAAAATACTTACAGAAATAATCCAAGGCTCCTAAAGAGATCATTTCTTTGCATGTATCCTTTTGAAACATGATCTGGATACTTTTATAGAAATTCCTTGAAGAGCGAAATGAGAGCATCATGGATTTCTTCCAAGCTTTGGATAAAGAAGGAACCATGACGGTCTCCACCTCTGACTTCAGGAAGGCTGTAAAGGTCAGGCTAACAATCTCTCACGTCACACTGAAAATATCACGTCATTACATGTCATTCATCACTTAACTGGTCTGAAGTATTCAGATATTTACTGTTGTATGAATTAGCATTGAAGAAAATGATGTTGTCATGCATGCAGGCAGCTAACATACCTCTGGATCAGCGGCAGCTTGAGTGGTTGATCAAGACGTTTGACAAGAAATGCACAGCCACCATCATGTACAGGTTAGTCTGTGAAATGGTGGATGTAGAATCATTGTAATAGTTCTGTCATCAAACATTTACCTTGCAGACAAACAAAGTGCTTTTTCTGCTAGTCAAGAACAAACTTAATCAGTAACCTTTTTAATAAAGTAACTTTTTAAGAGAAAAAGAAAATAAACAGGTTTGTGGTGGACCAAAATGATCAGTTTTAAAGGGGCAGGTCATCCACATGAAAAAGAAATTATGTTTTCCCACTTACCTTTGTGGTGTCCAAACGTGTAGACATTTCATATTAATTTGGTGTTGAAACCTGAATAAATCTAGCATATCCCTCGGGTTTAGTGGGAAACGTGTTTCTTGTTCATTGTTGACCTTTGAAAATAGTAATTTTACAAGCTTTTTCTAGAGTTTTCAAACTACTCACAGTCTTCAGTGCATGAGATTGCTCAGATGCAATGGCCCATGTAGTGCAGTTTGTCACTCTTAAGGTTTTTTTAAACACACTGGTCTCTCTTTGTTGCAGTCAGTTTGCAGAGCTATCATAGATACAGAGACGTACAGCACCACCAAGATGAGGTTCAGGAATAACAGAGGACACATCTATAAATAAAAGTTAATGGAGTCTGTTATTTGATTTTGTTCTTTATCTGCTAGAAATGGGACTTTGGAAATTCTGAAGGGACTCAATTTTTTTGCCATACAAATCTCACAATTTCACATTATTTCAAAATATAGATACTTACAGTATAAAGAGGGGTAACTGACATCACGAACCCAATAATAATGTGCACCACTGACGGGTGTATCCTAATAACTCACCCTTCCACGGTAGTCCTTAGCTCAACCCAATTCTGTCCAGTGTGAATACTTGAACCTCTGACACCAACCAGCTGCACCCACCTGAGCGCTGCCAGCTGTGTCTGTGCCTGGGCCACAGGGTCCTCTGCCTCATTCTCTACATCCAAAAATAATCTTCTGGTATGACAACAGAACAAGAGGAGGAAGAAAAAGAGAGCTGGCGTCCATATCAAAGGGCCGAGAGGAGTGAAAGAATAGGGCCAGATGCAAGCTAGTTGTTTTGCCACATTGGTTAGATTTGAATGAAATAGCCTGTAAAGAAACATCATGCTTAGCATGATTATGAATATGCATGTAAAGCATTACTTATGCAGATGCTGCAGGGTAGGATTATTAAGGGTGAATTGTCTCAAGGTGTGATATCCAACAGGGCAATCTGTTTATGTCTAGTGGCTCCAGTGTTAACCACAGAGGAGATAATGACAGGACGCCTCGTCTTTACTGAGTCATGTGTAAACAGCTTGACACCTAATATATGGTTGGTTATCAGGATGTATGTGTGTGTGTATATATATATATATTTACACACACACACAAACACACACACACACACAGTATACATATATAGCTTGTTGCTTCTTTCAACTACCTTGTTACTTTGTCGTTGCTTTCCCCACCGGATCCTCCAGTCTTCTTCTTCAACAAGGTGGTTGACTTCCATGTCAGCTCCAGCGGGATTGGCATCATCAAAGCCAGGGATGTCAATATCACTTTTTGAGGAGATGTACAGTAGCAGCTGTCAGAGTTGCAAACTCTTCCAACTCTCCTCTTCTACATCATCATCATCTCCTCTTTGGAGCTTTTCCTGGATCCTCCAGACTCCAGGTTCCTTCACTTCATGTAAAATGTGTCTGGTAGAGATGGCAAAGGGCTGCCTGAGGTCCTAAGATCCGGGCCCTACAAGAGTCATTCAGACAGCCGCCACAATTACCATTCATTTAAGTTAACTGGAAATCTATGCTTCCAGTTTACCTTCAAAAGCTTTTATAAAGACATCTTTTTTTTTTGTTAAATGTCGGTGTGAAAAGATGAAAGTTCTTACCCTGATGTGAGCCTTGCCTCTGTCTCCTTATTCCTGTATCTTAAAAAGATCAGGCAAATACATTTAAATCCACATTACAGTATTGTACATTCAAATTTAGCCAGTAGAAACTCTCACACTGGGATGTCTAGTAGTGATGTAGAAAATGTGAGTCATTGCTGGGGAAGTTTTACTTTACTTCACGGAACTGGAACTACTAAAGCAATTTAATGCTTTTCTGTCACAACCAAATGTTAGTTTAAATTAGTTTGTACACGTTTTACAAGGGTTATACATTTGACAAAATGTGTGAAGATGCTCTACTAAATAAAGAGTATTTAAAAGCCTTCTCATACTCTAAAACATTACAGGGTAAACTCAATAGAATTACAATCACAATAACTTAAAAGTGAAAGGGTTCAAAAATGGAAATGTAAAAAGGACAATTTTGCCTTTTAGTATCACCTTAAATGCAAAACACACTTTTCCCAATTGGACTAAAATACAAATGTGTATGACATTGATATAATTAGCTATTTAAAAAATTGAAAAAATAACAGAATAATTTAGGTAAATTATCTCTCTGATGTGCCTTAATGAAAACAAACAGGTAGCTGCCAATTTCTAATGGGCCATCTTTCATCTAAATGGACACAAAGACTTAAAACCCACATCTTATTGAGCAGTCCAATTGAAAATGCACAGATTTGGCCAAATTTTGAAGACGAAACAAAAACCTGCCAACAAACCCTTCAGATGTCTATGCACCCACTGGCACACGCTGCCAATTAACATGACCTCGAAAGCGCTAATGGAATCTTGAGCGGTAATAAAAGTAAATAATTAAATTAAGGAACCCTTGTTTCATTGTTTGCTGTATTCAGGGCCATTAGGACCTCCAGTATTCTCATGGTAATCTAATGTTTGGGTTTTTTTGTTTTCTGATAATGAATTCTGTGCTTTTCCTCCAAACAGTGTCGTTCAGACATTTGTGTAGGCAGAAAAACAAAGACGTACATTAGGAGCTATTGTACCCTGTGATTATTTAAGTAAACAGAAATAGTGAAGGGGTATCATACACAGCTGCACACACTTGAGCCTTTGTTTGTGAAGTGGGAGAAAGGGCCAAGCAACCCTTAAGACTTTGTCAGAGATGATCCCATTATTTGAGGCTTCTCAAGAGCCGAGCGGTAGGCTGGCTAATGGCGCTTTGAAGATCGGTCTTCGGCACAGAATTCATCTGCAGCAGAGAATTCAGGAGCAAAATGGGTTTGGCTCGGGATAAAATGCTTCAGCCAAGATCGGACATGAAGACGTTCCCTGCTTCAGGCTCAGGCTCTCTGGTGCAGTGTGTACGCTTGGGATCGTTTGGTCTATAAACATATCATATAAGACAATATAATAGACAAAAAGACTCTTAAAACACAAACAATTAACTGATAATCAGAATCGTCGATGAATGGATTAGTCAATTGAAGTAAAATGGACTAAAAGTTTGTGCAAGAAAATGTGGCGGACAAATTTTAGTACATAAAACTCTTGAGCTGTTTAATGTTTAAAATGGTTTCTTTAAATAGATACAAGTATTTTATATATATATATATATATATATATATATATACACACACACACACACATGATTGCACAATGAAAATCTAACATTGGAGCTCAACATAAAAACTTGCTGCCAAATTGTCAATTTGAAGATTACTCCCAACATTTTGCCTGCAAAGTAACTATCTATCTATCTATACACACACACAGTATATTAAAATACAAATGTGTGTTTTGTACAGTTTCCGCTTATAAACAGTGAGTTCATGGATCACGTGTGTCTCATTTACTTGCAGCTTGTAGCTTGATCAACAGTTTTAGGCTTGGATGGTCGAACAATGTGCAGGACAGGTTTTAAAAACAGAATCTACATGGTGACTGGGAAAAGCAGGAATGTAACTGGAGTCCCCTGGAAACATGGCACCTGTATACACCTGCTCCCTACAAAAACCTGGTTACCCAGTCACTGATTCCTTTTCCCAGACTGTTGCAGGTAACAATAACTAGCAGCAAAAGAAGGACTTCTCTTAATCCTGTGTTAACATTGAAAACATCTTGAACTAATTTAAGTGAGCTCCGCTTGGCCCTGGTGTAGAAAAAAGTGGCTCAGGAGCACCAACTAACGAGCGGGGGAGAAAGAGTCATGCAGCCAACTGTTGCCTGGAAAAGCCATTTTGTTTCAGGATTACACAAAAGTGACACAGGGAGTGTTTATCTACTACTCGTCACTCGTCCAACTGAAGAACACGAGTAAAATAACACAACCATATGAGAGTTATCCTCAACATTTTAAGCCTGTTTATGCCAATATTTGTCTTAAGACGTGTAATGTAAATGTCACTTTTCTCTTCGTTAAATTCAAATGTAGCAAAACAATAAGCGATAGAAGATGGCAAGCAATGTTTTAGCTTTGTTGATCTAGCCAAAGTACATTCTCTACAGATAATACCACGTATTGAAGCCTCATATAAGTGTTGGGACACAATCTCAACATCCTCCCGGCAGTCTGACTGGAACAGGAAAAAAAAATAAAAAATTGAACAGATAAAAACACAATAGTTGTGTCGGCGATTTTGTTTGACTTGTGCGCGTTTTGTGATGTGGAGTATTTATTTATTTATTTTTTTTAAATGCAGCTTTAAATAGGATTAATGTGGTGGCAGAAACATCACATGTCCAGAAGCAGCACTCGTGGATCTTCCACCACCGCTTTGATCTTGCGTAAGAAGGTGACCGCTTCTCTGCCGTCAACGAGTCGGTGGTCGTACGTCAGCGCCACGTACATCATGGGCCGGATCTCAACCTGCCAAAGCAGAAAGCGCTTTTATTGCTTACTCACGTTAGAGTGCATCAGATTTGGGAAAACCAGTAGATCCATATTATTATGTACGATCATTGGCAGTCCAGGCTGTCTGTACCTTCTTTTTTTCATATAGTATACCTTTATTTTTCTCATGTGGCATTAAATCATTTTGGTATTAAAACAACACACAACAAACTTTTCACGCCTCATCTAAGTTTTTTGTACCAGGAGCACTTTTGGTAACCGATTAGATAAACTTAAGTCTCTCTGCTCTGTTTTCTAAGAAACGCAGAAACAATTTTGTGACCTACAGTACATCTATGGACAATAATTCTCACCTTGCCATTGAGGGCCACAGGTCTGTCGAAGATGCCATGCATGCCCAGGATGGCGGACTGGGGGGGGTTGATGATGGGTGTGCCAAACATGGAGCCGAACACGCCACCGTTGCTGATGGTGAAGGTGCCTCCATCCATATCTTCAACAGCAAGCTCATTGTTACGAGCCTGAGGCACAGAGCACAAATGTTTTTTCCCCCCATTATTGTGTTTAGCCGTCTGAAAAGGCCAAATATCTGGGACGCCTACTGCACAAAGCTTTTTACCTTTTCTCCCAATGCATTAATGGTTTTCTCAATGTCTGCAAAGTTCATGGTCTCAACATTACGGATCACCGGCACAACAAGCCCCTGAACAAATAAACAAATACACGTTATTCAGGTGTACTTAATGTTACCGAGCATTTAGCTGCAACAGTTTTAACACAAACATATACAGTTTTATAGAGCCAAAAGTCATACCTTTGGAGTTGACACAGCGACGCTAATGTCTACGTAATCCCTGTAGACAATCTCTTTGGTTGAATCATCAATAACTAGGAAAACGTTTTGAGGATAAAGTTAGGAGACATATTTAAAGCCATAAAAAGCACAATACTTGGCTATGCTCGCTACTACAAAGGGAGTAAAGCTCTTTTAGAGAAAGTTTAATATTAAACGAAAGAAAAAACTGAAAGTAAGTCAGTGTTGTCTTACCGGCATTGACAGCAGGTTGGTCAGTCAGAGCGTGTGCTGCAGCTTTCACAAACGCTGACATAAAACCCAGCTTGATGTTGTGCTTCTTTAAGAAAGCATCCTTATGGATTGTCCTCATGTCCTGAATATTTCTGAGGCCAAATTGAGAAAGTATTAGAGAATTTGCTTAGTGAGGAAACCTCATTTTAAGACAGAAGTCCCTTGAGTCAAATAAACCCTATTATGGTAATAAGACTAGACCATTACATTAGACCAATGTAAATACTATGAATAATCTTTTAATGAAGCTCACCCCATGTCCACCTCGTTGAAGGTGGTCAACATTGCGCAGGTGTTCTGAGCCTCCTTTAGCCTCTGGGCAATCCGCAACCTCATACGGTTCATCTTCACCTGGACAGAGAGAGAGAGAGAGAACACATCCTTCATTATTTCCAATAGTGTTGTAATGAAAGAAACAACGTATGAATAAAACATAACACGTGTGTCATCAGCATGCTAGTTACCCTGCTTTCTCCTCTGCCTCCTGGTGTTGGAGGTGCTGGAGCTGCAGCTGTGGGCTTGATGGCAGCAACTTGATGAAGACAGAAAAACAGAATGTGACATTAAGAGACAAAAACAGTGCTGGTGGCCTACTCAGATAAGTCCTACACAATAGTAATAAAAGCTCTGAATGGCAAACCAACTAGAGCCTAACTCCTGTAATGATGCTTTTATCCTAAACACACAAATGTACATTTTTACTTTTATCAGGATTTTATGTTGATAAGGCTGCTTACCGTTACTGCACATATGAGGACTATTATGATAGATAGATAGAGCATGTAGATTTATATGCTAGAGAAGGAAACACACCAGGTTTGGCTTGTGGTGGCACTGGGGGGACTGGAGGCATGGCACTGGGGGCTGAAGCGGGAGGTGGGGGAGGGGCTGCAGCTGGGGCCTCTGCAGCTGGGGAGGGAGCAGCTTTGGCAGCAACCGCTGAGGAAACAGAAACATTTAGTCTTGGTATGCGTCAGTGCTGTCATGATTCATAACATTTGAAAATTAGATTGTCAGCAGCATATGCAACACAGTTACAGCAAATTTGTAACGTGCTGAAAAATGGAGATGTCTGCTCAGCTCACCTAAGCACTGCTTTACTACTACACTGTACCAGTGTAGAACTACTACACTGTACCAACTGAATTGTGTCTATAGTACTAAGCATACAAACTCACATCAAATATTTTCCATTCAAAACCAATTATGATAATAGTGTACTATATATTCTTAAGTAGTTTCGCATTGCCAGATCTTCCTCTACAACACTGCAGAGGAGGGTCTGGCGTACAGTTTTCCAGGATGGGAGAAAAACGTGTTATGAACCAATCACAATTATCTTAGGCAGCGCCAGACAGAGCCACGGTGCCACTGCAGAGATCTTAGGAGCGGTTAACCACGGTCCAAAAAAATTGACCAGATTAAAATTTCAGTAAAAAGACAGTGTAAGGTAACTGACATCCAACCGAAAAGAGGGATATCCGGTGGAAATTCCGGCGGCAAAGGAGCAATCCAGAAAGTGGAATGTTGTGGAAATAGATTAATTATTATTAGGTAAAGTGAGGCAGTTTGTGATAAGACAAAATTGCCTTTCTACTCAACAAAGTGAAGTATCAAAACATTTGCAGTTTTGTAATGGTACTGAAACTCAGCCATCAGCATATTAAAAATGTACTCTACACATGTGTTACCTTAGTAATAAAATGATTACTGATGCTCAACTTAGCTCACCTCCTTTCCGTAGTTTGAAGAGGGGCCTCCCGGATTCTACCTTCTCTCCATCAGGCACCAGCAGTTCCTCAATCACACCAGCTGCTGGAGCGGGGACTTGTACCGAGGTCTGGAAGTACAAAATAAAGACTTTTTTTTAGAAGGTAATTTTTGTCATACTCTGTTTAAGGGAAATTTAAAAAAAAACAAACAGAGTTGATAGTTTTTTGGTCATACCTTGTCGGTCTCAATTTCACACACCACTTCATCTTCTGTCACTGAGTCACCCACAGCTAAAACATAAACAATCAGAGCATGTATTTCATGGACTGTAATATGTTTACTTAAAACATTTCTCTCATTGGTGATACAATGAACTACTGACAACCTTTGCCTGAGATATATTGACTTATACTAACCTTTTTCCCACCTCACGTCGCCCTCTGAAACCGATTCTGCAAACGCAGGAGTTTTGACTGTAACAACTTCATCCCCTGTACAAAAACAACAGCTGCTGTAAGTTAAACACTGAGCAGAGTTGTCCTCAATACACAATATTAGGAATTGTTCTAGTACATACTGTGAACAGCTGATGTCTTGAAGAATCTGATGTGGGAGATATTCACTAATAATGGCAATTCACATCTAAAAGTCAAGAAAAAAAAAATCAATTACTTGTATTCTTATATTAATGCAATTGTACAAACCAAATTACTGCATTTTATGTTTAATAGTTACTGCACACAGGTACAGCCCAGTTTACAACACATACATGAAATAAACAGATCTTCTGAGTTGTTACTGAGTGGCATTCAAAGACAGACAACAGAATGGGAGAGAGCACTTACGGCTGAGAATTCCTGTAAACTAGCCGGCTGCAGACAGGGAGGCCTTGAGAGGAAAAAAGAAAAGAGAATAAGAAGAAAGAAAACCACTGCTTCCCCTGAGGCTTAAACACAATATTTGAGTGGAGCTGCAATCAACCACCTGTGGGCTCCTAAGGCTTCTCAGTCATTTAACGGGCTTCACTTATTTAGCTTTGGATGATCCACTCATAGAGCACGCTTATTCATGTCAAGGAAATCAAGACTGCAGTTTTAGATGTTGCATTATAGATGAGGTTTTCAAATCCAGATGATCTAGTCTTCTTAGTCAGACGCTCACTTACCTGATACACTTTGCCGGACCAGAACATTGTTGGCCTGAAAAGATAATAAAAAGGTAAAACAGTAAAAATCTGTTTCATATGAATATATTGATACATGTTTTTAAAGCCCTTAATACTGGCAGCTTTTAAAGCTATAGTGCATAGTTTCTGTCTCCCCCATGAGGACATCTAAGTAATGACAATAAAACTGTTTGTATGTCCACATGATACAAACCTTCACATTACTGTGATTTTGATTAGTCCCCCTCCGCATACTGTGATTAATATCATGTTAGTCGCCAAAGGAAAGCATCAAACCATAGCCTTCTTTTCCCCTAAATCGAACAGGTTCAACCGTTAATCTGCTGTAGCACTGCTGTCTTAGTTTGATCATAAACAAACAAGCCAATGTAAACTGTGAGTCTACGAAATAAATTCACTAGTAAACTGTGAACGAGCTTGAACTTTCAGTTCCAAACCCACTTGTTTTCCCAGTGCTGACTGTAAGGTTAAAGCACTGTGTTACGGGCGTCATTGGTGGGTAGAACCTCTGGTGAAGAAGCCTGCCTAGTTCTGGCTGCTTTTACACTGCGGTGTCTGCTGGAGTTGCTGGTTACCCAAACTTAAACCTTTTGATGTGGGATGCCAGAGGAGGGTGGGGTTGTCAGAAATGGATCAAATGTTTTACAGTAGATCACAGCATGTGCAGGCATGCAGCCAACAAGTTTCTTGAGTTTTAATTGCTCTGACTCACTAGAACAGCTGGTGTTTATTATGTACCTCGAAGAGCCGGATGTACAACACTACACAACATATTTAATATAAATTCTGACTTCAGTCTCGCATTTACTTTTTCAATCTGTTCTACTTGAGTAGGTTTCCTTAGTGAAAACTCTGGATGGATCATTCATTTCACAAGATTAATGAGTTTTTTTTTCATTTGTGAGGTTAATGAAAGTAATGCAGTACAACAGAACCACCTACAATAGACCCAGCCTTCCATAACTCATTCCCTCTATAGCTAGAGCCGAAACAATTGTTTACTCTGTCGATGTTTTTTTGAGCACCAATGCAGAACATTCACAGATTTGAGTTTCTAACACTAAACCAAACTAAGCAATAATAAAAGTAATTATTAGTTACAGTATATCAGGTGCCATATTTATAGGACACATAAATAAAACTAATGTAGTCTAATGCAACTGCTCTGCAATAAATCCTGCCTTCATGAAGATTAGAACGTTGAGTTTTTGTTTTAGAGGAGGTGTTGATTCAACTATGTGATCGTTTGAAGGATGTCTTTTGTGGTGCAGTTGAACTGTATTGCCTTATATAAAAAGGTGTTTTTTGTTATTCAGCCAATCCTCATTGCTATATATGGGGTGGACAAAATAATAGAAAGACCTCTTGGTATGAGGGAAAATGACTGAATCGACACCTCTCTTAAAAAGGTCCCATGGCATGAAAATTTCACTTTATGAGTTTTTTTTTTTAGTTTTTTTTTAACATTAATATGAGTTCCCCCAGCCTGCCTATGGTCCCCTAGTGGCTAGAAATGGTCATAGGTGTAAACTGAGCCCTGGGTGTCCTGCTCTGCCTTTGAGAAAATGGAATCTTAGATGGGCCCATCTGGAATCTGAGGCCTTGCCCCTTATGACCTCATAAGGGGCAAGGCCTCAGATTCCAGATCCCTCCAGTCACCTCCTCTTCCTCTGCTCTGCCCGCCCAAAGACTTTGGCCCACCAATGATAAAGAGAGTGACAGCATGGCTTTCAAACGAGCAAAGTGGCAGTTGGTCAAGGCCAAACCCCCCCCCCCTCCTCAATAGCTACAGACTCAGAAATGGCACATGCTAAGGAAAGCTCATTGTGGGACTGGCTCTAGTGGCTTTAAGTCTGCACCAAGGCTGACTTTTGGGAAAGAGACTTCAGATACAGTATTAGGGGACCACTAAGGACTATATAAAAGCATCCAAAGAGCACCATGTCATGGGACCTTTACTCTTAACACAAACATGAACATTGTAACCTATATGAATGTATGCTTTATTGCAGAGCTGATTTAGACTACACTATTATTAGCCAGGTACCGGACTGTATTTCTAAAGACTCACATGCATAGCCATAATTCATTGGGAACACAAGCATAATAGTTTCAAGTACAACCCTGACAATACTGACAAGTTTCAGCTTCATTACCTGCTCAAAGCACTGGGAAGACAGCTGTAGCTTGTGAGGGCAAAGCCATGTTATCCCCTCACAGCACATATATGTCTCATGACATGGGCTATTTCCATAGACAGGCTATTTCTGGCAGGTCAACTGCACACACCTCAGTCTTACAAACACACACATGCTAACATTAGCCTGTCAAGACTGCTTCGTGCACTGCCAAACCAGGTATTGAAAGAAAAGACTATAGCTTACAGGAGGCATAAAAAACCAGCCCTTTAAGTCAGACAATTATTGCGATACGGTTCTCCGCTTCTTGTCAAACTTGAGCTCACTAACGTTAGCTTCCTCTGAAACTGTCCGTATCTGCAGTGTCTGGCTGCCCTTGGTAGGAGAGGCCCTGCTTCACAAGCTAACGTTAACGGTGTCTTGTCAGTCGAGATAGTTTCAGAGGTAAAACATACCGGTATGCTCAGTTCAGTGGGTTTTTTTTCCCACTAACGTACCTGGCTCACCGCTGACAGAGAGCGACCAATCGTCCGGTATGCACATCTAGATTGCGATAACATAGTGCTAGCTAGTGTTGCTTAGCTACTTGACAGCAGTTAAGGAGCGGTGCGGAAGCTCGCTGCTCCCTGGCGCGAGAGCTGGCGCGAGAGGGGGCGGGACTGGATACTTTATGTATCCTGACAGAAATAAAAGTTAATTTTTCAGATGATAAAACAATCCCACTCATTTGTCTGCATTAGTTAGTAATCTTTACTTTAACTTCTTTAAATCTTTTACTTTTAAGTCTTTAAAATGAATTTCATAATATCCCACATTCCGGGAAAGGATGAAAAAATAGTGTTTGAATGAAGAGTTATTTCCTCATTTAGACCATTAACAGTGGGTGGTCCGATTCAAATAACGTTATTTAATGGTATTATGTGCAGGTAGGGAAGGGATAGGTTGGCACATGTGACCACACCTCCTGTTTGTTGGAGGGCTCTCAGCTGGACCACTACAAATATTCAGTCAGTCCTCCTGATAGCTCTAGGCCTGCAGCCTCCTCGGGTCCTTTTCGTCTGACAACAGGTGGGTTGACTAATACTGTGTTTTCTAAGCTACATGTTTTAGTTTTTCAAGGTAGAATGATATCTGTTTATCCCAACCTTTAAATCAAGTCTGAAATTTGAATATAGCTAAACTAAAAACAATGCAACTGAAAAGTGAGGAGGAAACAACTTCAAATATTTGAAAAATGTTGTCTCTGTAGTAGGCCTACACAAAGAAATACACCAAATGTTTAATTAAGTTACAATTTTTAGTTTAATGAAGTGATCTTTCATCCGGACATGTTATTATGATTTATTTGCAAGGCAATTTAGATCAATTACTGTTCAAAAAAAGTGTTATTGTGACATTTACAAGAATTCCAGGAAGTAATTTCATTTTAAATTGCTTACAACACCTGCATTACAAAATTAATGACTTTTTTTCCCCCCCCACTACTGTCTTTTTTTAACCCAACAAGCATGAATCCAAGTGTTTTGAGCAACACTATGTATTCTTCCAGCGGCATTTGCCTTGACGGCTGCACTGCAGAGCACTGCTCCTCTTTTCAACCAGACCCCTGGCTGTCAGATTCTGGTGTGCCAGTTGACTCTGTGTTCATAGACAAAGACAGCGAGGAGATCAAAATGCTCCCAGAGAGTGCTTATTACAGCAGCAGTGATGCTGCTTCAAGTTTGATCTGTTCCGGTCAGCTGGAGCACAATCCAACTAGAGACAGCACCGCTGGACATTTATCCACGAGAAGGCACCATTCTGCTGCATCCAGTTCTTGTAACCACTATGACTGGAACTTAAACAGTGGCCATCAAGCAAAGCGTGCCAGAGTAGAAAATATAATCAAAGGCATGACCAGCTCTCCTGGTATGCACTGCACTGATGTGATGACAAATCTGCACGAGGAGTCAGACGGCATGCAGGAAAATGAAAGGATTCAAGATCAGGAGCACATGGAAAGTAGTGGATCTGACTGCCAGATGAAACGAAAGCAGCAGGAGAGTCAGCATCAGCACCTCAGACAGCTCAGAACAAGGTTCAGACATGTGGATGGAGGAACCGACACTACATACGGTAGGGACAAAGATAATCCCCCCTGGAATGATTCTTCTGAAGCATCTCCCAGGGACGCATTTATAGATTCACACTGTGAGTTTGAGAGCAGCTCAAGTATAAAATATCAAGGATGGAAGAAGGGAAACGCGGCAAACTACTTCCAATCCAAATCTGAAAGAATAAAGCTGATAGCCGATGTTTTAAAGTATGAACTGTCCAGAGCTGTCACTAGAAGTGTTGACTCTATTTTTAAAAGCATGCCACTTCTACAGCCAAATGACGAGATGAACGTAGAGACTGACATTCCTCTTTATTCACCAGTCGGTAAGGATGATAAATTAAGAGTTTGTGGGAAGGCAGAGGTGCAAGTTCCAGATGTTCAAACCGAAGCGCTGTCTCTGGTTGTACAAAAGCCTCAACTGGAAGGAGATGACAAGTTCCTCCTCCAGTCCAGATCAAGAGCTCACCATCGTCCCAGTGCGCCAGTCCCCTTTGGTCGTGACTCCGCTCTGCACGATGAGCAGCCGTCAGAGAAGAGTCACAGCACCGCCCTTCAACACACCCTCAGGTTCTTGCACAATGGATGCTCTGAAGTTGGTCAAGCGAAGTTTGAGGCATTCGACAATCATTGGAATTCAGTCAAAGTGAGATCGAAGGTCAACTCCAGATGTGTCAGAAGCCCACAGACTCGCACTGTGTCGGTGGATCCCATGCTGTTGGGAAGCCTGTGTCTCCCTCATGTCAAGATTGAGTCTGAATGCCTGGTGAAGAATAACCTGTACATGCTGAATGTATCCTTTACACGTTTTTATATTGATGTAGTCTACCGTAATATTTACGTGTTCTTGTGGCTTTAAGAAGCAATCAGCAGTGACAGAAAATAACACGCCTTACCTTATTGAAGCTTCTGAGGCAGCTGCCTTTACATACCATTCTTCCTTTGTGTCCCAGACCTTATCATCCCTCCCAGGTATGTGTCATATAATGAGACTGTTCATCAATAATAATTGTAATTTTTTACAGAATCCAAGAAGTACTCCCTTTGATCTTCCAAACTTGTAGAAAATAGCAGTCTTTCCATTTGTCCTGAGTTGAAATGATTTTTTTGGGAGAGAAAATGTATCCAGCCTCATTAACAAAGACATGTCCTACTGTCTCTTATGCCTAGGATGTGTTCCTTTTACCCTTAACACTGGTGCATTTAGGAGGGTCTGACCACACATCATCTGAAGAAAGCAAAGCTCATGTTCTTTTACACCCGCTACCCGAGCTCTCTGATACTGAAGATGTGTTTCCATGATGTGCAGGTGAGCAAATATTTGCAATATTGAACAGCTGTCAAATTCTTTCACACATTTGTGTAATTTTACTGTAACAAAAATACAGATGTGTAGCATTCATCACAATCTTGGGAAAGTCATTGTATTTTGCATTTAAGGAGACAAGTTTCTTGCAGTTTCCGAGAAAATATATTTTTAACTGAAATCATAAAGCAGTCTTATAATGTCTGTGGTTTTTAATGTGTGGCATGTTTTATGATCCCATTTTTCTTTTTTTTTTTCAAAATGCATCTCTGTCACCAAAGAAAATAAAAGAATCAGTTCCGGACAATTTAATACTTTTTATAAATTTTAGATTTTATTTGTCAACAGCATTAAAATCAAGCAATCAGTTCAAGATTAACAACTTTACGCCACTATTGCATTTCTGTAAAAATAACGACCAAGATGTGTAGAAATGGCAACACAGAGATGTGGTGAAATACAGTTTATTCATATTTTAATTTGCTTCATATTTTTTATAACGTAAAAACATGTTAAGCAGCTTCTCTCTGAAATAGTCAATTAAATTACAATATAGCCTTTCAAATCACACACTTTGATCATCTCACTTACCGGTCTCTCCGTTTGGTCCTCAGTTCACGCGCTGCATCACCTCCCAGCTGATCAAGTGGTTCAGTAACTTCAGGGAGTTCTACTACATCCAGATGGAGAAGTGTGCCCGGAACGCTCTTCTAGAAGGAGTGGCCGACGTGAGGGGTCTGACTGTGGAGAGAGAATCAGACCTTTTCAGAGCTCTCAACATGCACTACAACAAAGCCAACGACTTCCAGGTAAACTGATGCAACACTGTACCTCTCACTGCTCTGAACAGACAAAACACTGCTGATGTCCTCCGTTATAAGATAAGATAAGATAACACTTTATTCATCCCACAGCGGGGAAATTCCTTTGTTGCAGTAGCATTCTCAATAATAACAGCAAAAAACAAACAAGTAAACACAAGAAAGACTAGACAAACAGACTATGAGAAGACGGTGGACTGAAGTGGCGTCAAATAAAGGTTTGTATACAGATTATACAGATTCGTCACACATTTCTTTGTGATGGATTTTTGTTATTGCTTTGGGAGCTTTCAGTGAGGTCATTTGAGTGTCTTGGGTTGATCATGTGCAGTCCGACACATGATTTACTTTTGTTAGATGTGTGTGTATGTCTTGCACTTTATATTTCTTAAAAGTCTCAAAGCTTAATTCACACAAAATGTCTGTTTCGCTGCATCTCCTTATTTGTAATTGGTCTAGATTATGGGAGCTTTACAAGATGAATACATGCTGTAAGTGTATGTAATATTTTGCAGGTTATATAATACACACATAAATTAAATGTGAATTGTTTTGGCAATGTAGTATTCGTAGTATAGAATATCGGAGATAAAAAAAAGAAAATTCAAAAGGCATGCTTCACTAATGTGTCTAATATTGGCTATATCAGATGTGTTAATGCATACAAATAATCCCAAGACGATTCATTAACCACATAAATGAGTTCTAATACTCAAAATGTATCCATCTTCTTAAATGTATCTTTTTACATTTAATTATCACCAACATTTCCAACATGTAAATTGAGTCACATTACTCTTAACAGTACTCCACGGCATAACTCATTCAGAAAAAAATATACCAAACACACAGACACTCAAACAAACTTACCACAAAAAAAGATGATTAGAGAATCAGTGCTTAATGATTAGGGAATTTCTTTTGTTCAAAGTAAGTAAGAAAGTTCTTCTAGAGTTTAACAATCATCTGGTTGAGCCACGTGTGGATTATTTTACTTTCATCCAGTTTCTAAAAGAAGTGAACGAGGAAAAACCTTCTCACAGTGTTTTTTAGAACGTAATAAAGCCAGTAACTTGTTATTAAGTAGTCCCTACATGAGCTATACGTCTGTATGTTAAGTGTCAGTCTGTGTGGAGGAGTACACGTGGGCTGGTTAATATGTGGACTGACCAGCTGTGGTCAATCCACAATAAAATGAATAATAGTGTATATGCACGCTGTAATTAAAATGATTGTGAGGGCTCCTGTGAGTAGCATTTTCACCTTAAACTAGGGATTTATAACGCAGTTAGTGTTCACGTTGACCGGTTTATATGCACATTGACCACCGGTGGTCAACTATACCATAATATTACAGCAGGGAGTAGTAGCAAAGGAAAAGAGACTGCAGATGAGTTTAAGAAGTAGTAAAGGAAACTCAACACTTAATACAAACTTAAATGAGGATTCACTGATATCATAATTTATGAGTCAAAACCACAGCTCCCCCCCAGTGTAAAGTTTGAATATTTTTGAATTTTAATTGAGATTTTCAGAAATGCATACAGTATATATGGAAATTAAAATCCATGCACATTTTAATCCGTGATGACTAGATTACAATAGTCTAATTAAATGTGAAAAAACACCACAGCAAATATAGTAAGGATTCACTTTAACACTGATTAAAGTGATTACACAGGGTTTCTGCAGGCTTCACCTGTCCAAAGTCTTCCCTCTGGATGAGAACCAACCAGCAGAGATCATGTGCCACAGTGGTTACTGTCACAATGTGGACTTACTTGTGCCTCAAATAGCAAACTATTTTGTTTTTAAGTAAGAGCTTGCTATAGGTGAGTGATGTACACGACTGGACTCCACACATACAGTATGGCAGACTGATGTCTGACATTATCAAAGGCTTTATTGGCTATTAGACACAATTTGCATTTTGCTATATTAACTGTTATAGCAATAACACATTTTGTATTGTATGGATTGTGAAACCATTTTATTGGCGCAACACCACTAACCATATTATATAGGGTTTCTGCAGGCTTCACCTGGTTCAATGTAACTTTTTAATACCACGAAATTCAATACGATCATACCAGCGAATGTATTAAAGAATGAAGGAAAACCAGTGTGGATGATATGGCCTAGTATTAGAAATTATTAATTTGGTACATTTTTTCCCATCAGCGTATAATTCCTGATGATACAACTAATTCATTGTGCGTTGAATATATTGGACCTGGGTAAGCAGTAGAAAAGGGGTGGACAGATTATTGAATTAAAAATGATTAATTCATTTGTTTATATAAGCTTTTGCTAAAATCAACACTTTGAGTCACTGAGCTCAACAACTAGCTCAATTGTTTTAAACCTTTAGTTTATAGGTGCATCAACATCTGGAAGCAGCCTGCAATCAGATTTAAAAATAAATAAATAAAAATAAAATCACTGAGTAAAATTACTTCCTACAGCAGGCATGTATAAGTAGTTAAAACTTTGTATATTAGGAATCTGAATTCTATGCTTTTTAAGACTTTTTTGAGACCTGCAGACACCTTGTTAAAGTATTTTGGACGAGATTCAAAATTAAGTCAAGTTTAAATGGACTTTATGTGATTAAACACAGCATGAAGTGTCAAGGATTCCAGGAAAAACTATAACAATACAAAAAGCAACAAGCTAAAACACAAAGTTAGATTAAAGATCAAATTAAACTGCAGTTGAAGTTAAAATTTAAGTTAAATTAAAGATGTCCACCATTTGACTGCTAGAGTGGCAGAGACCTGGAACCTTCAACTCTGAGTAATAACAAATTTTTTGGTTTCCTCTCATGAAACAAAATCAATGATGTGATGTTATCTGCATGGAAACCCTTTATGTCTCATGGTTCTACTCCACTTATCACTGTCAAGTCATTTTTTTTTTTTTTTTACATTGCTGTCTGGTCCAACAGATTACACACATGAACACACCCATCAGTGATGTTGGTGTGGGAGCTGAAATCAAACATGGAATAAAAACACTGACCATCCTCTTTGTCTCAAACAGGTTTCCTTCGCACAACTTAAACAGTAAATGCTCATTTGAGTGTTGGAACTGAAGTCTTTTTTTTGCATGACACACTGGCATCTCCTATTATTTTTAACCCATGGCTGGACTGGAAATAACACGCCAACATAAAGATTTAATACTGACGTCACCACACTCTACCAAGGCAACCCTATCTTAGGTGTTACATTGTCCTATTGAGGTTATGGCCACCTGTTAATAGCATTAAAAAATCCCAACATGTGATGTCATTAATACAGCTTTATTGAAAAAGTACATATTTTAGCATCATTGAGAATTAGATGCACTAAAAAAAGTTGTATGATGTAATGTAATGCAATAAATACTACCTGACCAACGTTCATTAAACTCACCAATACTAGTTTTTGGCATACTGAACATCATAGTGACACTTCGGCAGTTCCTAGAAATGGAGCTGCTAAATTCTCTAACCTCATGCTTTTAGGAGAGAGACAACGTCTCAGCAAACTGTAGGATATTTGTCTTTTAGATTCTGACAGTCTGTGAGCAAACCTGAGCACATCGGATACTTCAAATAGAAAGGGTCCATCCTCTGGGGAGCACAAATGTGCTCACAAGATTTCCTAGTAGATGTATTTGTTTGATTGTGATATTTGTACAAGTTGGCCCATGGACAAGTAGTATTGAGAACACTGCTTTTAAAAACTGAAAAATCCAGGCATATGCCAAATAGTCAAACCATCAAATCAAACTAATATACGGAAGCAAATATTAACCCATTGCAGAAACATTGGTATCGGGATTTTCACAATTTCATAGGCAGGGATATTTTCAGAATTTGCATTTGTCATGTTTGTTTTTTAAGGTCCTTTAATTTTGCCTTAACAATTTCATTTCCGAAAGTGAGCACGGTAACGGTGAGACACCTAAAGAACTGAACCACTCTCATACAGTGTCTCCTAGTACTTAAGGTCTTTGACAGTGAACAGAATTTTGAGAGCAATTTTTAACTTGTTAACATAGCACTGCTTACCAGCTCCTATATTGTTTGACTTTAACAATGTTACAACATAGATTTATATAAGTATTTAAAAACACAGAAAACCTAAGGTTCGTAATTTGCCATGTTTTGACTTGTTACTTACCTTGATTTCCCAGGTCTGATTCTGATTATGTAAAATCTAAACCCTGTGTGTGTAAAAGGTCTTATTGTTTTTAATCTTCTATGGATTCACAGGTCCCTGATAGATTCTTGGAGGTTGCCAAAATTACATTGAGAGAATTTTACATTGCCATTTCAATGGGCAACGATCGTGATCCATCGTGGAAGAAGGCAATCTACAAGGTGATCTGTAAACTGGACAGTGATGTACCAGCTGAGTTCAAAAGTCTTCCCTCTGGATGAGAACCAACCAGCAGAGATCATGTGCCACAGTGGTTACTGTCACAATGTGGACTTACTTGTGCCTCAAATAGCAAACTATTTTGTTTTTCAGTAAGAGCATGCTATAGGTGAGTGACGTACATGACTGGACACGTCCGGTCTCCACACGTACAGCACGGCAGACTGATGTCTGACATTATCAAAGGCTTTACTGGCTGTTTTTGTTGCATTATGAGGTCATTGGACATAATTTGCATTTTGCTATATTAACCATTTTATATAGTAATAACACATTTTGTATGGTATGGATTGTGAAACCATTTTATTGGTGCAACACCACTTTGTTTTTGAGAAGCATTGTTTCTTAATAAGCACAAAATAAGGTCCACACAATATGAGAAAAAAAGTATTTAATAGTCAGCAGAGCTCATTATTTTCATTCTATGTATGTACAGGATATTTAAAATGGATGTTACATGTAGTCTAAAATTACTGAATCATTGAATACGTCTATTATGTCTCTAACCCGCTCACCCCTTACAAACTGTTCTTAAAATAGCAATGTTTCTGTCTCTCTTCCATACTTACCATAAAAATCCATCCATCCTTTTTCTAAATGACACATGGTGGCTGGCTGTCTGCGAGTAATCACACATGGTCTTCATCAGAGGTTTCTTCATAACTGATGAAACTTGTTTTGTCTTCAGTTACTTCTGTAACAGCGTTGATAATCCAGATGAAAATTTGTCATGGGGGAAAATTCTGTAGTCTTCGTTCACAAAGGTACAAGTTTTGTAAATGTAACATGTATCTTAACACTGAATACCCCTGTTTAGTTATTAACCATGATAATCACACCGTGAGATTGAAATTTGGCTCCTTTGAATTTCTCCTTTAAAGGCATTTGAAAACTGAAAACCAACACAACCACTTCTATGTGACATTTACTTATTAATGACCTTGCTGTCAACAATGAATGACAACAAGGGTCAAACAGGCAAACTCTAGTACATATTAAAGCTTGGGTAGGCAGTTTTTGTTTTGGAAAAGGCAAAGCCCACGCTAGAATTTGAAAATACAGCCATCTTCCTGAAGCTCCCCCCCCCCTGTGCTAAGCCCCTCCCACCAGACAAGCATGTGCATATACACGCGCTTCATACCTGTACGAGTACTAGTCAGTCATTTTAATCTTCTCGATCATGACTGTGATCCCGGTGTCGTTATAAAGTGCTAATTCTAAGTGAACCACGGTTTTGTATGCAAACCTGTGGGCCTGTAAAGAAAATTTGAGATGAAACACTGACACAAGTTCATTTTATAATCAAAACACGTCAATATCGGCGAAGTGTTGCAGAGATGGAGCGAAAATGTGGCTAACCATTTAGCCTCATGCTAACCCTAGCCATAAGGTTTTGCGACAGCCATGAGCCTTTGGCTACGGTAAGCATAAGGCTAAACTATTTGAGAGATTGAGAGAAAATGTTGCCGTTAGCTTCTGTAATTAAGCCGAAAATTGTTTTGAGTTTCATGACTTCCAAGTATTTAAATCATTGTGTTCTAAAAGTTGCAAAATTCACTAAAAGCCAAATACAGTTCCTCCGTCTAGTGAACGAGCCTGAGACTGAGCAGATGGGACGCATGGTTAAAGGAAACGCAAGTGCGCTTTCTCTATGGGCCCCAGATATGGAAGATTGGGGCATTCAACACATGGAAGTCAAACTTTTTTGGCTTCATGCGCCACTGAACAACTTTCATATGAATAAACAGGGCATCACCTCCAACGCTGTGTGCAATTCTCCCTCCAAGACCTGGACATGTATCTGCAGAACAGGCCTAGATTCTAAAGCCCGAAAACAGGTAAAAGGAAGACGTTTTCCCTCAGTCCACTTGAATTACAATATTCTATAAGGTTATTATAGATTAGATAGATACCCAATGACACAAAAAGAAAACTGCCTAGCCCAGCTTTAAATGTATCAAAAAATGATTGAACAAAGCAGTAAGAGCAGTCTTTTTTTTTTGTACTTGTAGATTGCGTACATACATTTGCAGCCGGTTCTCAGATTGTTTAACTAACCTGTGAGACAGATAAACAAAAAGCACTTCATTTGCATTGTTCTTTCTTGCTTAAATTAACATTATGGTTAATTGTGGGCTTTAATAATGTATAATAATAATTTTATCTTGACTTTGTATTTAAAAATGTGTTAAATAAATGGGTAGTTAAAAAAAAATGGAATTTAAATGAGACCAGACTTTAACCACCTGCACCCCAATGATCGCAAACAATTCAAACCACAAAATGCTGCAACAAGCGCGTACCTCTGATTTAAAACTCTTAGGACTTTAAATTTGCACATTCTTGTAAAATTGCTTATTTTTAGATTTTAATGTAAAAAACAAAACAAAAAACTAAGCCAAGGAGACGTGTGAAACTATGCAATACATTTGCATTTGTTTCACACTGAAATTTGCCAAAGTGTAGGTAATCTTCATGTGGATTCTCTAAACACAGATATGCGTGGACATTTTACATGAAAAACATATCACAAAAAAGTTCATATACTCTCTTACTTTCATCCTCTTTGTTTAACCATACACAGGGATAAACCTAATAGTCTGCCTTAAAAAATGTCACATGGGCTACACAAGTGAAGCCAGACAGATATATATATATATATAGATACCACATCCGGCTTGTGCAGAGCATCTCTGCTTCCGCGATGTTGGGACAGGGTAAGACCCATTCTCACCATTAGGAATCTTAGAAGACACTTTGGGATGTTCATGTGAAATAAATGCCAAATAGAATAACATTTCTATGATGAAAAAGTTATTTTACTGTTACAAATGGGTTGAATTTAACATCACAAGAGATGGCCTTCTTTTAAGCCAACATAAAGTTAAGTGACTGTCCTGACACTAAATTAATCTAACACTAGCTTATGTCAGGTAAAGCATTTTTTATTTAAAGCTTTAGTGCAAAACCTTTTTTATAATAATGAGCATCTGTTACATTCAAGTCATTGTCAAACGAGTTGATACAAAGCCAATTAAGACTATCGGCTCACACAACACTCATAACAACACATAATGAGCGTGGTGTCATCTGGCGACTCTTGCACGTTGAAACTCGAGTGACGATAATGACCTCTGCTGAAGAGTCCTTTTTTTTTTTTAACCTTCTGGCTACTAGCAACTGCGTGGAGGATGGGTGAGGCGCTGCGTGATCACGGAAGGCTTGTATTATGGGGAGGCGCCAACAGTGTTTATTGTCATACTTAGAATTCCTCATGGGGGAGACAGAAACGTCGTACTGTAGCTTTAAATAATGAGTAATATCCGTAAGATGCTGAAAATGATGTTCGTTGATAGCGTTATTGAAGCAGCAGCTCCGGGACTGAAATGCAGTTCCTCAAGTGGCCACTTAAGGCAAGCCTCGTCTCTACAAACGCTCTCGCTCAGCGGCCAGGCCCATACCCCCCCTTGCCTTGGGGACTCCGCCAATAGTTGATCCAGGGTCAGGAACCAGTATGCGCTTGTGCGTTTCGGTGCCACCATAATGACCAATAAGCTCTCCTCCTAGCGGGGTCTAAGGGTATAGGAGAGCCCTGGACCATGGTCAGTGAGTAAAGGCATTGACCCCCACAGGTGGGCTGTCCCCTGTGTTCATAGAAACCATTGTCCACTGGGTATTCTCTTGTGGGGTTAACAGACCCACCTTTGCTCTCCCAAACCTGCTCCATAGCCTCTGCACAAGAGTGGATTCAATTTCCATTTGCTGTGAGGGGGGGACACCCCTCCCCCTCCCCCCCTCGACATTAGGCCTGCAGCGCGGATCAATACTTCCAGGATGTACACTGCTCTGAGTGACAGATGGTGTCTGCGAGCTCAGAGTAGAATGCTCCAGGCTATCTCCAACAGCCAAGCACACGCCACCCTGACGGTTTACGTACGCCTCCACAGTCATGTTGTCCGATCTGACGATCACATGCCTGTCTGCCACCACTTGGGTGAAATGTTGCACCGTGGACAGCTCCAGGCAGTTTATGTGGGGAAGAGGGGAAACTGGCCATTTCAGATAAACTATTGTCTGCAAGGGAACCAATGAGCTCTTTTGCCAGTTTATGGCAAAGTTCAGTGCTGCACAAACTCCATTGTGTGGAGTGCAGCCTTCTCCTGGGAAGGAGCCATAATGATCAAATCATCCAACTAACGATTTGGATGATTTGATCCCTTCTCTGCGTAATGGCTGTAACGCTGTCTCCATGCATTTGGAGAAGGTGGAAAACAGGCGTCTCTCCAATCCACAGACCTGAGCCATTTGTGGTGGCGGACAAGAGCTACAGCGTGACCAAGGGAGTGGCACACACATGCCTGTGTGAAGGCAGACTGACAGAGGGAAACACTGCTTTTAAGGGAAGTGTGTGGCCTTTAAAAATGCCATAATGTTTCCAACTCTAGCTGGAGTGAGACATGCATTCCCGGTGCCCCGTCACCGCCAGTGCTGCCGCCGTTTGCTGAACGGCGAGGTGGGTGCTCCCCGCCAGGTCTCCTGGCTGCGCCGCCATAGGTGGAGATGGAGCCGGGGCTTGGAGAGGCGCAGCACGGTGCCAGCGGCAGGATGTAACAGATCGGTGGTACACACGGCGGACACCGCTGTTCTTCAAAGTCTTCAAACTACTTGGTGCTGAAGAATAAAATGGGAGCAGATCTCTGGTCACACCACTGTAATATAGTGTTTGCAGATGTAAGAGAGGCCCACGTGGGGCACAGGCAGCGAAAGAAATCTTCAAAACTGCGCATGTACAAGGGATTAACCCAATTGCAATCTCTCTTGAGAGGGCGAAGCCTATACAAAATAGAACCCACCCGTTTAAATGACTTTAAAAAGGCTTAAAGCCGTGCACGGTTAATAGCTACACAAGATAAGGTTTGGTGTAAAAACCCACATTACTTAGTTAAACAAGTATCCTGTATAATAAATCCTGTCTGGCACATGTAACAAACCAAACTGCTTGAAAATCAGTTAAAATTCAGTGGGAAATGAGGATTTTATTATTGGATAGACATTCATGCATTAGGAGGCAGAGCTACTCAGTACCAATATGGCGTCAGCATTGACATATTGCTCCAATGAACAGCAGCGGCCAATGTGGTATCTACGTGTGTGTGTGTGAATATATATATATATATATATATACACGCACACATACACACACTGCACTATTATCAAGCCCCAATGCAAAACAGACTCCCCAGGTTGGTCATTTTGTCAAAGTTTTATTATGTTTTTTAAGTATGCATGGACCAAGAAACAGTTCTACAGGTAAACAGTACAGAAAGCATGAAGAGTATAAAACAGCGAGAAACTGATTACAGAATACATGACCAGAAGAAGCACAGTTATAAACTACAAATTGTTCAGTGAATAACCAGGAAGCTGGTTTAAAAATAAAAATGAGACTATCATCATCAATGAAATAACTAAGAATTTAATAACTATTGATGATGTCGCCACCCTGAAGAGTCTCTTGTTTCACCACAAGTACGCTTCAGTGTTTTCACATTCTGGAAACCTGCAGAAACAAAAAAGATCACTGATAAGTTGGCCAAGATAAACTTTTATATGTGTGATAACTAAGAGAATTCTTTCCCAGTAAGTTAAAGTTTGTAGGTATATTCAGACATTCTGATAAAAATACCTCTATACAAAATAAAGTAACAACTGTATATGTGTCATTATTGAAGCCATTACAAGAGTTTTAAATCAGTAAAAATAAATCACACTTAGTGGGGTTAATTTTGAATTATTCACAGCATTTTATTCCCCATGTTCTGCACTTCGGAAAGTAAATAAATAAGAAAAGAAAATTGCTGAAAATTCGCTTGCATTTAAGAAAGTATTGATCCATAAAGTACATTTTCAATGGAGTACATGTATAAGAAAATACCTTAAACATGTCCCCATCAAGTAATTAAATATTATAAATCTGATACTAATCACCATTTACATTTTCAAAACAATGATATGATTACTCTTCTAACATTCAACATTCATCTACAGCCATCCTAACAACATTATCCAAAAGAGTGAGATACATACCTTTCCATGACGGGAAAAAAGGGAGACAAGATTATCTTCTTAGAAATACTTGGTACGGTTGAGAGCTCTTTGTGCCAGCTGCCCGCTCTCATCCGTTATTCTCTCCCAGTCTGTTTGCCCCACCACAAAGCCGATAGCGCGCTTTCGATCTGCTTCCTTCTGCTCTTCGAGATCAGCCCATCGAACCTTGACAAAACAACCACAACGTTGTGTTATGACCAGTTGATTAATTTTTCACATTCAATATTTTAGACATTCTATATGTTGTGTCGTTGGCAAACAAATACATTTTAAGATGATCAAAGCAACAGCTCTGTGGCACACCCCTGCAATTTACCCTTTTCTTCCCCGGTTCCGACATGCGCGTGGCATAGTCGTCTGGCAGCTGAAGGTAGTCCTCCAGGTCTGCCATGTCTTCACGCTTCCTCTTCCCACCGCTCCCCAAACCGTCCAACTTGTCTGTATCAATGGAAGATCACTGTTCTGGTCAGTTCTCCCCTCCCATGACATCTTTAACCTCATCATCCTAAAATTAATGTGTCCATAAAAATGATCAGTTTTAGCAAGGTCCTGCTTCACAGTCACATACAATAGAGAGGTGCAATCACATCAACACTACTAGAGTAGGGTTTCTTATTTACTTTCCCCCCACATTTGCCTGGCTCGTGATTTGTAGAAATTATGACCATGTTTTTGTTTACATGGATATTGACTATATGGCTAAGAAGGCACAATTTGCGCTCAATAAATTCACCTATATATTAAAGTTTTCTTCGGATAAGGCTTTATGTTCAACTTTATGTCTTTCAATTACAACATGAATAGTTTAGGTTTCTGTCATGCTTTGTGCACAGACATACGACATCATAAAATGAATCAAGCCAATGTTGTTATAATATTACAGAGGTCAAAGATAGCAGTCAGTCATAAGATAAAGACTAACAAAAAGGAATACCTACCAAGCTTCGCCTCAGATGTGTCCATCTCCCATTTGCTTTTTGGAATGTAGCCCTACATTATATAAAGAAACACTGCAATGGTTAAACATATGTGTGACACAGGGAGAGGGAAAGAGAGAGAGCAGGGGGTGGCTGAAAAGAGAGAAGACTGGTTTATTACACAAAGACAACTGACGGATGAGACAGCGTGAGGACTTATATTGTTAGGACATAATATAAACAGTGGCATACAAATATTTTCATCTTGCAAGTTCAGATAAACTAATGTGTTCAGGCTCAGCCTTTGTTCTTGTTTTGCTCCATGCAAAAGAAAAGTAAGAATGGAAAAAAGCTGTGCTCTGCTTTGGAGAACACAAACTCTGTGCCAAAGTGCTTTCCTTTAAAAAAAAATAAAGTTTATCAAGCAAACATCTAGCTGTTCTTAGAAGAAAAAAAAAGCAAAACAAGCAATTAAATCTTCAAACACGTAGTTTGTCTGTGATGACCCTGCAGTGTCTGCAGAGCTGCTGCTCAAGCTTGTAGACAAATATTTTGTTTTAACTTAACACGAAAATGTTTCCGGCCAAAAAGCAAGCTGCGTTTTTCTGACATAGAATCACTTTTCCTTAAGTGATCCTCAGCTGTCAAATTACACCTGTTTAGCTGGCTAGCACCAGTCCTAGGTAAGGGCACACTAATGTATTCTTTTGATTTTTAGAGGCAAGATGTCAACAACACCAAATTATGTGTTTTGTAGAAAACTTACAACATATTCAAAATAACCTTGCAGGATAGTTTGTTAATCTTGGACAAAGTTATCTCGGATGGCTGCAAGTCAAAATCATGACTAGCAGGTGAGTGTTTGGTACGGTGTGTCACAGAGATGGCACCTCTTTTTTCCACCTGACACAATGTTAAATTAAAGAAACAGGTTTATTATTCTATCTATGACAAGCTTGTATGACAGCCTAAAGAGCCTTGCAATATGTGATGAAATAAAATGAGTAAAGCTGATTTAGTTGCATCTGTTGCCCATCTCAATCAAAATGTTATGATTTAATGTTTTGCTTGTTTCATAGGTCCAATAACAACACAATTAGGTCAATTCATCTTTGTTTTTTTATTGCCGTTTTTTGTCCCTACAGTCCTTGTCCTTTTTTTCCCCTCTTGCCTCCTTTTTTAAGGCTTTCTTGTGAAGACATGTGTCTTTCTCACACCTCTTAACATTAATTTACCCTTGCGTCACAAACTAGACTATGGTAAGTAAATTGTTTAATTTCACATAAAATATGCATTCTAAAAAATATTTATGCATTTATTTATTTTTATTTTTTATATTTCTGACATTTATTCGTTGTTGTGCTTGACATTGTTTGGTTTTCTTTATATTTTAGGATGTATTTAACATCTGTCAAAAAATATATTGTCATATTTTATTATATTCACCCCAAAATTAAAAATACCTATTTTCTTTTTTAGTGCTGGTGTGAGTTGTCCATTGTTGGGAGACAACTGGCATTGTCTGCCTTTTCTCCCATATAATGGAACTAGATGGCACTTGGCTTGTGGTGCTCAAAGCGCCAATAACAGCAAGGTTTCTTTTTGGAAATCATGACCCCGTTGCCTGAGATAATCTTCAACACAAGTTTTTTCTATCAATTTTTCTGATTCAGACCTCTTCTCAGGTTTCAGATGGGCAGAGCTTTTTTGAGACATTTGCAAGTCACAGAGATGTGTCAGTCAAGTGCAGTCTGTCCACGCCCACTCAGTCAGTACTGACAGTACGTCTAATCGGGCACAGTAAGTGAATACACCGGTGTGGGTGGATGTTTGGTTTGTTGGAGCTTTAAAAGAAGTCAAAGTTTTTATTCGGTATATTTAAAGTGCCTATTGTAATGCTTTTTTGTAACAATGTTCAAAGTGTGCAAAATGATGCTGAATACACCAGTCTTTTTTCATTTGTTATGAGTTTCCACACATGGGACAACAAAGAAAATAATACATGAATGACACCGCTGAAATCTTCCAGCAACATCTGCTCTGGTTTAATCTGAGTTCAGGCACTCTGGATTCCAGAGTTTAACAAACAAACAAACAAACAAACAAACCGGTGCTTGTCAATAAGCTGAAGAGGCAACCCGTTGCTTTACAAGACAACAGACTCAAAAGTCTGTTCCAATTATCTAAAAGTATATTAAATATATACTTATATGGAATGTCATAGAAGACAGGGTCATTTAGCAGCTGCTGAATGCTTAGTCCACACACTGAGCAGTAACATCACTGTTGGATGTGGTCTCAGGTGCAACAAACAATATCTGACCACATCCAACTGTGATGCCGGGTGTGGTAAATTAAAATTGCTAATGCTGTATATTAACAGTGGAATGATGTTGCTACCGCAGATTAAGGTGGTGCAGCACCACAAAAAGACATTTTAAAAATTATGTTTATACAGTACCCAATTATATGATTTATGATTAACATTTCAGTAGGTAACATACATGTTTTAGTATTATATTTGGCTTGATTTAAATTATCTTAAAACCAGTATATAGTGGTCTAAATAAAGTAGTGTCCTTCTCTATGAGGAAGCTTAATGGACATTTATTCCCGTCAAAGTTGTCTCCATAATGTTGGTTCATCCTGGGGACACCAAACATGGACCCCATTAGATGAAATGTTTCATGCCCCCGGATATAGGAGATTTACAGGTGACCTATTATGCTCATTTTTAGGGGTCCAAGCCCGAGGATGCGTGCACCGCGGTATCGCAAGGCGATACGCGGTTCACACAGCAGGGCTGTGGAACCCTATTGTTTTCGCTAGGATTTTCCTCCTCCATTTTCCATTATCCATTATCCATTATTATTATTCCACGCCGCATAAAAGTGGTGCTGCAGCCTAAACCGTACATGGTGGCGACGCGCCATTTTCAGGACTGGTCCAAAAGTCCGCACAGACCTCAGCCAAAAAAATTGGCACACTTCCACCACTAGGTGGCGCTATACCAGGACAAAACGCGTTTTGCCCTATAACTCGCAAACCGTACATCGGAAATTTAAAAACCTTACATCCACGCGTTCCCTGGATCCTACTGAATCTCGTGATATAGGCCACGCCCATTTCCGCCTAGACTTTTATGCGTGAAAAATCGCGATTTATCAAAAACCTACTTTTTCTATCTCCTCCGAGACCGTGCAATGGATCTGCACGAAACTTGGCACATAGCATCTCCAGACCGACCTGACACAAAGTTGTATAAAGAATTTTTATAGGATAAAAATTGCGCGTGTTACACGCAAACAAATTTGTGTAGCTAGCTATGGAAACATTTCCTTTGCCATATCTCGGCCAAAATAAATGCTATCAAAGCCAAACTTTAGAATATTACTTGCTATGACCCCCTGGGGGTCTGTACCAAATTTGATGAACATTGGCCGCTAGGGGGCGCTACAAATAAAAAAAAGTGTGTTTTTCACGAACGTACTTTGCCATATCTCGGCCGAAATACGTGGTATCAACACCAAACTTGGGGTGATTGTTTGGCGTGCCGCACGGAGGCTTCATAACTAATTTGGTAACGATGGGCCATTAGGGGGCGCTATAATCGACGTTTTTTGGTTTTGTGGACAAAGTCAATGCATTTAAATGGGATATTTGCAATTGCAATATCTCTGCCACAGTAAATGCTATCAAAACCAAACCGGCAATGATTGTTTCACCCACCGCCCGGAGGCTCACTGCCAAATTTGGTAGACAGGCCCTCCGGGGGCGCTTTAATCAACATAGAACAATTCCCCGGGTCGCTGGGGACGACTGGCGCGGGGAGGCTTGGACCCCGTTGAAACTGCGTGCAGTTCTAGTTAGGTTTATACTTGCAATTATTGTTTCTGATAGAACATGCTTTGATGTTCAAAAAACACTTTGTTTTTCTTGAACTTCCCATGGCTGCTGCACCTGTATTCCCTCTGTCCGAGACGCTGCCTGTTTCCTTAACGGTTGCTGCATCCGGTGCTTAGCACCGCCCAAGACGATTGTGATTGGTTCAAAATGCTTCACAACCCAGATGGTTTTTTCTCCTACCCTAGAATGTATGTGTGTTGTAGCCAGACCTTACTCCACAGCTTTTTTTTAAGATTATGCCACATTTAATATGAATCGTAACATTATATTCATAACTGAAAATAACAAAAAGCATAATCATACTCCGTTAAGCAAAGCTTTGAAATGTAGCCTACATTTTCCTATTGTGGCTGAAATGAGCCTTGCTTTATATGATTTGATTTTGTTCATCTAAAGCATCAATACAAATGTCTTTCCGCAAACAAGGAGCATACATTTTCTATTTACACATTTTGTTAGAATTGAGGAAAGGTTCACTGGGGGCCACAAAACCGGGTTTGAAAAATCTTGATAAAAGCTACAGTTCACATAGACACTTAACAATTATTTGTAATCAGTCTAATCAGTCGGATGTCTGTAATTTCATTCTGTTGTAAATCTTTCTTGAATACAGCCACAACAGTTTATCTATGATGCCAGGAAGATTGACATAAAAAAAATTAAAAACTTTTTATGCAATCTAAAACAAGACATCACTTTTTTCAAATAAATAATTTTAATTTGTTGACTGGGTTCAAGAAAACAAAACTTTACACTATTTAAAAATAGTTTTATTGAAAATTTGAAAACCTAGAAATATGACTGGAAAAATTGTCTTTACTCAGAGAACCAAGGTTACAACGTAACCAAGCGTTTTACTGCAGAAATAAACAAGGAAGTACGCAGCTCTTATATTGATTCATGACCATTTTAGGCTGAGGGGAAAATATTTCTCTTATTTAATATCATTTGAAGTAAAGATTCAGACTCATCGCAGCGCTAGTTAGAGCCACACTGAACTGCATGCTGCAGTCTGTGTGTGTGTGTGTGAGTGTGTGTGTGTGTGTGTGTGTGTTAGGCGCGAGAGAGAGAGCCCGTACCCTCTAACGTTCGCTGGGTTTTACTGGCAGCTTTGTACAATTGCAACTCTCCTACCGCTCTGCAAAAGTGAACTTCGAGTCAACTTTGGCGAACGGCCAGGGGATCTTCTATGCTAACATAAAGGTCCAATCCAAACTCATCTTCAAAGCCAGATGCACGGCTTAAAATGAAAAAACATCCTAAAATTAATTAAAATCCTTCTTACATTACACAATAATAAAAGTCATCATTTTCAAGAAGTAAAAAAACTTTTAAATACATTTTTACTTCTTCCAACCATATATTAAATTAAGAGTCAATGTAGATTTTCATATTGCAATAATATTATAATCCTACATTGAATCATTGTGAAAACAAAATTTTTCTAGATGTTGTGTTGCTACTTTGGCAAGGTCACCATCAAAAAAGCGAATTAGTACATTCATGATTTTGTCCATGTTGACATTAGTTGCTTCATGTACATTCATTAATAACATTTCTTTGTTTAGCTTTTCATATAGCTAGACGTCTAAACTCTGGGACAAGGTTGATTCCAAGCATTGTCAGGGCAGTTTGGGCAACAGATAGCTTTTACCCAGTGGCCATCGTTAATGACAAATCGTGTTCCGCTATGAACGTGCACACGTGTATTGTTTTTATCACAAACACGGTCGATCAGCGAAGGCGTAGCCGCAGCGGTAGCCGTCGATGCCGGTAACGTACTCGCATGACAGAGTGCACGGAACAAAGCTCTGTGACTAGCATCTAATGACTGGCAAGCACTTTCTCACCGCTGCTGCCGTACAGTGAGTATCCTCCTTGAACATACGCTACAGGCGGGTGCTCAATTTGAGGCACCCAGTGCTAAACGGCTTCCCGTCTCCACCCTTTTCCTCTTGTCCTCTAGTCATGCCCAGCGCCATTTGTTGTTAACTCCTTTCTCAACTAAAGCTGTATTAACATTTTTTAGCCGCGTTACCACGGAGACCACACACTGCACTCTCGCTCTTCGGCAAGGATCTGCCCTAATTTGCATCCGATTGGCTAGAACTTGTTTCATTGGTAGGTGGAAGTTTGATGAGTGGTTAAACCATCAAAAACAAATCCCACGTGGACTTTTTAATGTATTTTTCTAAAATTGTCATGCCCCAGAAATCCGGCACCAGGCCTGACTACTTTAAGCTCTGCGTTAGTTAGAGTTGCGTTCCTCTCATATGATTGGTAGGTGAAATCAATTGACTCGAAAACATAAAACCGCATGGAAGTTTCCAAATTTATTTATTTCGCCTCATGGACGCATGCCGGAGTTCCGGCACCGTGCCGGAATATTGAGCAGCATTTACGTAAAGCAGATCTGTTGTTAGGCGTTTGATTATTAGGCAACTGTGCTTTTGAGGCCAATGGCTTATTGTTTCTGCTGCCGGTTTCCCCCCCCTACTTATTAAAATTACTTTCATAATCACAAATTCACAAACTTTTGACCCACAGTCCACTTGATCACAAGCTTTGTATACATATGGGGAAAAGGAACAAGAAACATTTAAATTTAAAAACTTTCAAAATCTGTTACTAAGCAGTAAGTTCTACAGCTTTCAAGAATCTTTCACTGAAACCTAGTGGATATTAGAATATTAGTCTGTCACTCTGATATTTAGGTAATTCAAATTTTTTTTTTTTTTTTTATAGTTGGTTCATATTTTCACCAGAATAGTACAACATCTTTAGAGCTGGTTAAATAATGATATAATTAGATATTATGTGAAAATGTCTCAAAATCTGAGGCCAAAAACAGGTGTCGGATTATAAATGCTACGATCAACATTTTTCTTCATGTCAAAGGCAATATTGCCTCTTTGTAAAATTCATTTGGCAGAAGAATGAATTTCATACATTTATTTCTTTAAAACCTCAATATTTTGTGTTTATTTCATAAAAAAGAATCATGACAAAAGTATTATTCATAAGAACGTTTTGCACAACATTACTTTTAAAAACAGATTAGATTTTTATTTTTTCAATTTCAATTTCGATTTTGATTAAAATTATATTTTTGTCTTTTGAAAAAAAATGCTTTTGCATTTCTTTAAATGAAAATCATCAGGGATATGGAGCAAAATCGTGCAGTCTCATCCAGAATGAGGAGGTTAAAGTTTTAAAAAACACCTTTGCTGATGTTGGTACTTTAGCAACAACTTTAGTAACAATACAAATTTTAAAACTTTCTTGTGAAAATCCTTGATGTGAAAACAAAAATGATTTAATATTAAGAAAATCTTCAAAAAGTCAACAACTAAATATCTACACTAGAAGTCTTGCAATTACTCCTTTAGTTAATAGACTATTGCAGCTATCATTTCATTTCAGGATCGATTCACCACAGCATTCCCTATCACGCTCCCTTAGATTTGATCTGTTCTGCTCTGGTCCTGCCTCGTGAACATGATAATTACTACATAATAAATTAAATGTTTGAATAAGCCTATGCGGTAGATGGTAATACAAGTAGGTGGAAATGATTCTGAAAACAATGTGGCTATAAATGTAAGCTTTTCATGTCCTACCAGATCACCCTCTTCTTCCTCCTCTCTCTTCAGCTCCTTAGGCTCGTCATCAGGATTGAAGTCTTCCATTTCAACCTAACATCACAAGCACGTGTTAGTTTAGCTTAGTTACTGAGAAAGGACTACTATACAGTATATAACATAATATAGAATATTATAAGAACTTTTTAAGTCTTGAGACCTCACCTCTTCTATAGCAGCATCCTGTAGCAGGGACCGGACATCCAAGCGCACCATATGACGGGGTGAAGACTCCCAGTTGTTGGACATCTGTTTACAGAATGCTCCATTAGGAATTGCATTCTATATGTATTTGGTAGATATTACTCTCATTATGAATGTATCTGAGAAAGTTATTTTATATTACAGACCTTCATTATATCCTTAAGCGTGCGCCCATGGACATTTCTCTTTGCACAAGTCTGAGTGTCTGCAGTGATTTCAGCAAGATAAACCTTGAGATAAGAAAATCAAAACATCTTAAGCACATAGCCGATTGGAATAAAAACATTTTTTCCCCGGAGTTATTAATGAACACAACTTACCTCAAAGCCTTTCGTTTTGGCTGCGCTCCAGAATTGATCAAAATGTTTAACCCTGTCATTAATAGTGTCTAAAATGATGAAGGGGAAAAAGCCATCATCCAGAGTTTTCTTGAACGTTTTAAGCATGCTGTTCCGGTAGGTATCCTCCACCTCTGGCTCATACTCATACTCAAGAACCTGAAAGACAGGTTTATTGTATTACATTCTTTATATTGTCTACATCTACTGTACATCTGAAAGTTGATACGACTCATTGATGCTTAATTTGATTTCCAAATGCATGCTTTAGCACAACTTTTTTTATTGTTGCATTTCAGACTCACCTTGGTTTTGACTCTTCTCCCTGTGTCTGGGTCTTTCTCTACTTTCTCAACCTCCGTCATGAAATAATCGTCCAAAACGAGAACTCTTGGAGGTGCACCGCCACAATCGACTTCCTTGTCCTTAATGTCAACAAGATTGAAAAGCAAAGTTTTCATGGTTCTATTTATTGTCACAAAAGGCCATATTTGTTATGTAAAAAAAGGAACACTGTGGAAGGACATATAAACAGGCTATAGTATTGTTTGTATATTTTACTTAGTTCAGTTACATTACATAATTTTTACATTACAATATGATTTGCTGGTATGACTCCACTCACCCGTATGAGCTTAGCAACGTGGCTTTTTCCACTTCCTGGAAGCCCTCTCATTATGATGACAATCTGTTAAAATATTTCACATAAATGAGTGCTTAATATTATAAAACAAACAATGTGATATTGTTCCATCAAGAAACATTGCAGAAGTAATTAGTACCCTTTCAGGGCGAGACGATCTGCCAGGCGGTTTGAGGATATCGTCAATATTCTTGATTTCTGGCTTCTTCTCGACTCGTGGGGGTGGCTGGGGTGGAGGTGGGAGGGGTGGTGCAGTAGGAGGTCCTCGATCCTCTGGATAACTTCTTCTTTCTACTGGATGATATTCAATGCAAAGTATTTATCTGAACGGCATTTTACATTAAATTACATGTCATTTAGCTGACGCTTTTATCCAAAGCGACTTACAATTGCTATATTTTTTATCTCTCTCTCTCTCTCTCTCTCTCTCAGAGGTCGCACGCCTCTGGAGCAACTAGGGGTTGCTCAGGGACACGTTGGTTGATGTATCACAGTGAAAATGCCCAGAAACCCAAGTCTCCCACACTAAAGGCATGTGTCATATCCACTGTGCCATCACCACTGCCATTTCCCCCACATTATAGATTTATTGTAATTGAGATATAAACCTGTGATTTAATTGTGAAGTGAAAACATTCCAAACACAGCTGAAGTATGTGAATACACATCTGTTAACATTGGGATAGAACATACCATAAGGTGAGGAGCTATGACTGTAACGCTCAGGCACACTGCGGTCGAGTCCAATGCGCTCGTTTCGAGGTCTGTCATAGCCAGGCCTTCCATAATGTTCGTCTCGATCACGACTGTCACTTCGCTCCCTCTCTCGAAGATCCCGCTCTCTCTCCCTGTATCCTGAGCGTGAGGAAGGTGCCAGTGGAGATCTACACAGAGGAGCAGCATTGTTAAGTGTTTGTTTCATCAACAGAATTTCTTGATACAAACTAGCACACACTGACGACTAATCACAATGTACTGACACAATGTGACATAGTACCTTTCTTCAACCATGGACTGTGTGCTTGAATTAAAAACAGACACATAGAAAACAATATTACATATGTACAGAAGCAGCATGGATGGAGTCTGGGAAAAAAAAGGTGTCAAAGAGTAACATGTTACCTGTCATCTCTTTCTCGTAGGGGATAGCGCTCCCTCTCATATCTTTCCCTTTCATATTCAGGCGGCAGCTTTTCTCTGTATAATTCCCTCTCTCTGCTATACTCCCGGCGCTCCATGTAAGGGTCCAGTCGTCTTTCATAATATGGGTCTCTGCTGTAAGGATCCCTGGGCCCAAGAGGTTCTAGGAAAATGAAATGAAACGGTTAACGCAGCCAAACTTTCCGTGCATTGTGCAATTTTCCTTGGATACTAAACAATGCTACCCATTCAATAGCCTATAGGCTCTGATAAAGTTTGAGGGAGGACGAAAATAACTAAATATTTTACGCCCTTGAGACACAGCTGAGAGGCAAGTCTGCACTGAGCTGGTGCTGACAACTGCATAGATTAAAATGCGAGAGGACCTGTTGTGTGACACGTGCAGGAAAAAAACGCACCAACATGCTTCCAATCTAGACAGGATTACCGTATTGAGACTCACCTTTTTCATAGCCCCTGTCAGATGGCATTGGGTCAGGCCTCAACAAAATTCTCTCACCATAAGAGATCCGCTCAACCGTGGCTCCAGGTTCTGAAACATTGAGGCTAATGTCACCCATAGTCCTGAAAATTAACCTGTTTTATTTGCTAAAATGTGTTTGTCTTTGCTGCTCATACCGTGACCATGCCCATAATCCACAGTCTTTGGAATCACTGAAGGTTTGGATGCAAGGAGAGATGGCTGGTAATCTGTGGCAGCAGGTTTAGTATCCCAAGACAGAGATTCGGTTACAGGTGTCTGTGCAGCTGCAGTCATGCCCTGACGATGACAGATTTATTATGATATTGAACAGTTAAAACACAAAATATAAAAATATTAACAAATACACAGTATATTAAAAAAAATCTCTCTAACCAGTGATCTTGCTATTCTTACAATAAACTCTTAAAACTATGGCTAAAAAAGTTACAATAGTAAAGTAGCATAAGTAAAAAATAAATTACCTTCAGAACATTCCTAACATCTGCTGGGATCTCCAAACCAAGAAGACCAGCAGGAAGCTCAGACAGGATGTCAGTTGGTGCAGGCTGAGGTTCAGGACCAGGTGGCTTTGCCTCCTGTAATTCCCTGTAGACCCAAAAGAATAAAAGTTAAGTTCACCTAAAAGTTCCCCAAAGTCAATTTGAGCATAAAGTAAATTAGGTAATATACTAGCAAAAATGAAACAGCCTTATGCTTTAATCACTACGGTGTGCAAAAGCCGGCCAGACAAACTTGGTCAATTTTTTTTTAATGATTTGAGCACAACAAATAATATTACATTTACCTCAACTGTTACCGTGTGGTGGTAGAGGTCAATATTTCATACTGGCTAGATTTAACTAGAGATAAGCCAAAGTGTACTTTTTGTAAACCTAGGGTAATAATGTAGTAATCAATGATTAAAGTCTAGAAATTACCTTATAAATTTAAGCTCTTGAGCAGCTTTCAGGATGATTTCATGCTGACGCTGGGAGAGAGCAAGCACATTTGCAGCACTTGTTCCTTGTGATGCTGGATCAACCGAGCTCTCTGTCAAGTTTGAGACAGGTGCAGCAGGAGATAAAGGTGGACGTATATCCAAAGGTGGCTCCTTCCTGTGCTCTTCATAGCGAGCTCTATGCTCTTCATAGTCCGAAGGATACCCTCTGTCGTGTGGTGGAGGAAGTCTTGAAGGCCTATCCCATTCTGAAGGTGATGGGTATGGTGGTTCCTCTTGCCGATGGGGTGGCTCATCCCTATATTCACGAATTATAAGTTCTCCTCTTCCCCTGTCATGCTCATCATAAGAATATGGCCGGCCTCTTTCTCTTTCTTCTAGCCAATGGCCATCTCTGTAGGTCTCTGGGGGTGGCATGCGGGGGGGATAATCCCTTCCAGGAGGAGCACGCTCTCTCTCCCATTCAGACTCATAGTACTTGGCCTCATGCCGATAGTCTTCAGGAGGATAGTCATGTGGTGGCCGCCAGCGATACCCGTCTTCCCCATGTCCATAATCCTCCACAAAACCCTCGCGTCTCTCTTCATATTCCTCATGTGTTGGACCTGGCCGCCACATGCCTCTTGCCATCCCTCGACCCATAGGTCTCCTCCTCATTCCTTCCATACCTATTATCTCATGCGGAGGCAGAGGAGGGCCTCGGCCATGTGGCGGTTGCCATCCTGTTTCTCTTTCCATGCCTTCATCATACAATGGCTCCTCCATAGGATCCATAATTTCCTGAGGTGGTTGTGGCACACGACGCCTGCCTCTGCCTACATCAGGATGCATCGGACGGCTATGAGGGTCATGTCCATGGTACATGGCGTCCACTTCTGGATCCATTTCGGTATCAGTGATATCCATTCCATGACCTAATGACTCGTGATCCATTGGGCCACGTGCTGGATGAGGGGGCCTTCCTCGTCCCTGGTGCATAAAACCAGGATGACCAGGTGGGGGACGACCCCGGGGATGTGGAAATGGAGGTCTCATGCCTCTAATTGGAGGTCTCCTTTCTCCCCAGTAAGGATCCCCTTCTTCTGAGTACTCCTCTGACTCAGGTTCTTCCCAGTGCCTGTCCATTGGCTCTCCTCTTCCCATAGGTGGTCCACCTCTTCCCAGGGGATGTCCTCCTCTTGACATAGGGGGTCCCCCTCTTCCCATAGGAGGACCCCCTCTACCTATAGGTGGTCCCCCTCTCCCAAAAGGCGGTCCCCCTCTCCCCATAGGGGGCCCCCCTCTCCCCATAGGCGGCCCCCCTCTACCCATTGGCGGCCCCCCTCTACCCATTGGCGGCCCCCCTCTACCCATTGGCGGCCCCCCTCTACCCATTGGCGGCCCCCTTCCCATAGGAGGACCACCTCTGCCCATAGGTGGCCCTCCTCTTACCATATGAGGCCCTCCTCTCATTATTGGGGGCCCTCCTCTCCCCATAGGGGGTCCTCCCATTGGCTCTTCGTAATACTCATCCTCTGTTGAAAAGTGATGTCCGTCTGGCATCCACATTTCTTCAGGGGGCACCTCAGAATCCTCACCACCACACTGCTCGTATGAAGGATCTTGCCATTGATACTCTTCCTGCTCTTCTGGCATCCCCAAGTTCTCTTCAGGTGGCATGTACTCATAAGACGTTTCTCCCATCTTCTCCCCAAGTGGTACAGTGTTCGGTCCCGTGAACGCTCCCCTGCCCCTCTGCCCACGTCCTCGTCCGTGCACTTGGGCAGGTACTGGCGGCTGGCCTCGTCCCCTCCCAGGGGGAAGCCTTGGAGGATCGGGTCTCGATTGCAAATGGCCAGAAACTTGTGGCTCCTGTTGGATTCCAGAGGGCGTTGGAACCAGTGGGGGTTTGTTGTTTATCAATGGTCTATCTGGTGTGACAAGATTTTGTGCAGGAGCATTTTTTGATGCCACAGTAGAAGGAGCCGTTACGGAAGGCTTGCCATTACCAGATTTGTTTATTTCACTGTTGTTAGAAACATTATTGCCTTTAGATTCCTCAGGCTTTGTGGGGGTTTTTAATGTCTGGGGAATGGGATCACTTTGGACAAAAAAGCCATCTGTTCCCAGCAAATTGTCATCTGTCAAGTCTTCAGCATTGGCCTTATCACCTGGTTCTGATTCTCCTTTTTCTTTTTCAGATTGTGGCTGCCCGGCTGACTTTCCAGGCATCTTGGAATCCATACTGGCAGGTTGTTTAGTGGCTGGTTGTGCCTTAGGTTGGGGGCCTTGTGGTTGTTTTTGCTGGGGCACAGGTGGACATTCACTGGGCCTAGGGGGCTGTTCAAACCTAGGTTGCAGCCCAAATCCAGGTTGGTCAAATCTGGAGGGACCATCAAAGCGGTGCCTTGGTTGCTCAAATCTAGGGGGACCATCGAAGCGGTTTCTTGGTTGTTCAAATCGAGGAGGGCCATCAAAGCGTTGCTGTGGTTGGTTGAACCTTGGGGGGGCATCAAATCGCTGCTGTGGTTGGTCAAACCTTGGGGGGACATCAAAGCGCTGCTGTGATTGGTCAAACCTTGGGGGGCCATCATAGCGCTGCTGTGGTTGGTGGTCAAACCTTGGGGGAACATCAAAGCGCTGCTGTTGCTGATCATATCTCTGAGGACCATCAAAACCTTGCTGCGGCTGGTCAAATCTCGGGTTGTTTCCGCTGGGACCAGCAGGACTACGGAGATTGTACAAAAACATTATTAATAAAGCTCTCTTTTAGTGATAGCCCACAAATATAAAACAATACATAATAGCTCACCTGCAGCCAAATACTCTCAACTGATTTTATGAAACATTTTTAAAACCCATATTTTATATAAATAAATGCCAATAACGGTAGTGCAAAAAAATCCCTACTGACCGTGGACCTCTGAAGCTGTTGATGCTTGGTGGCTGAATGGTGGGAGGACCTGGAGGTCTAACTCCTATGCCAGCAGGGCCCACTCCTCTTACAGGGGGTCCAGCAGGTAATTCTGAATGTGTCCCAAAGCCAGCGGACCGTGGACCTTGAGAGTTGGGACTTACACCAGCTGGGGAATGCTGCATACCCAGGTTAGCTGACTGCTGCTGCATATGAATGTCTTGCCCAGGGTACTGACCAAACTGTCCCATCATACCACTACTATACTGGCTTGAGGCAAATGGCACCATGGCAGTGAGAGTGGCCACCCTTTCTTGAAGGTGGGCATTGGTGGCATTCATCTGTTCCTGCCACTGCTTCCATTGGCGCTCATAGTCCTGCAGTTGGTCTTTGTGGGGATAGGTCTGAAACTGCTCATACCACAAGACAAAGGAGCAATCCCAGTCTTGGAATAAAGGGGTAAACTGCTGCTGCTGCATTTCGTAGTGCCTCAGCTGCATTTCAGCAGACATGGACTGAAACAAAGGGCATTTGGTTAAAATATTATCATACAGGTACATGCTGAACAATTAAATCACCGAGACATGTAATGAGGGAAACGTATACGAGTCCAAGATGCTGCAGGGGATGCAAATCAGAGTTGTTGCATCTCCTCCACACTCATAGCCTTTTTTGGTTTGATTAAACATACTTTGCTTGCTTTTTACCCCTTATTTTCTGTACAGTCAAACCAACAAAAGTAACCAGCTAAATAGTAGCTGTCAAAGAAACTACCACTTGCATACCTGTAGGTTTGTTGGTTGCTGAATCAGCTGTTGGTACTGTTCCAGGATCTGCTGAAGCTTTTCGTGTTGTTGCATAAGAGCTTGGTATTGCAAGCCTGTTCTCTGTTGCTGCACCTTTTGCCACTGTGCTGCTGCAGCCTGTAACTGCTGGAGGCGGGCAGCCTCCTCTGAGTCTTGTGCGGCCTCGGGCTTTAAACACACACAAGACAAGATTTTCAATTACCTAGGTAGTAATACGATCCAGTAATAATCTTAACTCTCTGGTATAGTCTAGTTTAAAACTGGAATTGGGGGCACCCGGATAGCTCAGTTGTTAAGAGCGGGTGCTAATATACGGAGGTTTAGTCCTTGTTGACGCAGGCCCAGGTTTGACTCCGACCTGTGGCCCTTTGGTGCATGTCATTCCCCCTTTCTCTCCCCTTTCATGGGTTCAGCTGTCTTGTCGAAAAAAGACCTGAAAATGCCCACAAAATAATCTTTAAAAAAATATTAAAATAACTGGAACTGGTGTGTTCTTAAAGGCTGTTGAATGCAGCACTCAAAAAGCACTTAAACGTGCCAAAAAAGCCATATGTTGCATACAAAAGAGCAATAAACTTATTAAACTAAATAATTAGCATGTGTCAATTATTTAATTGCACAAAAAACTATTTAAATGGTTTAAATGGGAGTAAATTCCTTCAATGTAAGCTACCTGAATTGTTCAAAAACACAGTTACATGTCTGGTGTGACCAGGGTTGACTAAGGTCACTTTTTTCTAAATCCACACGCCCAGATTTTTTTATTTACAAACCTTTAGTTTTTGTCCTCAACCCACAATGACTCAAGTAAGGTCAATTTCCCTCTGGAGCCACAGAATGCTTCATACAACTTATTTAAGTGCCTAAAACCTGCATTCTATCCAACTTCTGGCAGTGGGCAACTCCACTTGCTCAAAAACTAGTCAGTTTCTATAGTCCTACTTCTATCCCACTTCTCACTTGATTTATTACCTCAATAAACATGTTCATAATGAGTAAATGGCCTTAAAATTGACAATAAAGTAGGGCTGGGTGATAAATCGATTTTTTTGATTAACTCAAATGTTTAGTTAACATTGCCTTGTTTAAATGAAAATCATTTTTCTCCTCATCATTCGCGCATGCTCCCCTCTAGGCTTGGAACCACGCCAAATAGGCTTAGCCCCCATTGTTTTTTTTTCCTAACTAGTCCTTTCATTACTTACTTAACCATAATCTTCACCGAAATGACCGGCAGCTCACAGTGCTCTGTATCCACCAAACCAGCATTTAACCACCAATTACAACTGACCTGACAGAGCACAACGCAGAGCAACATGGATGGTGTTGAGGAGCTCTGTTGCTGGCTTAGATGTGTCATCCTACCAAGGTGGTGGTAGTATTGCAAAGTACAATACCACCAATTTAATAGAGCACATTCAAAAGCACCATGCAAATTCAATACATTAATCTATGGTATTTTGTCTTAGTTAGGAAAGTAATGTTAAGTTAGGAAATCTGGTGCCTTTAGTCTCTTCCACAGGGTGGAAAGAAGGTATACTATATTATTGATTCAACAACGGTATCGAGAGGCATCGTATTGGGACTGAAAAAGTAGGACTGGTGCATCCCTAATCAAAACGGCAGTCCACAAACCACTAGGTCACCAATGCTAATACCATTATTTTTCTATATCCAAGACAAGTTTAAATTCACACTGGGGCTGCACAAAATTGGAAAAAAGGACATTGCAATATATTTTTTCTTGCAATATACTGTATATTTAAATATGAACAAATACAGACTTTTTTTAAGATAACTTTTTGGGGCATTTTAGGTCTTTATTTCCACAGGACAAATGACAACATGAAAGGGGAGGGAGAGGGGGAATGACAAAGCAAAGGGCCGCATGTCTGAGTCAAATCTGCAATTGCTGCGTCGAGGAGTAAACCTCTATATGTGTGCGCCTGCCCTACCAAGTGAGCTCTCCTGGCCACAATACTGACATTTTTAATAGATGACATTAATAGGTCTGCTTGGAAACAATCATTCATTCTTATATTACTGGGGTGATTTTGTTGGGGAGTCCATCTGCACAGAAATTAAAGAAATAACTTTTTATTATGTGAGCCATGCATTCTCGAACTTATATGCTTTACAAACACAAGAGCAAGTGAGCCCTGTGACTACTCTTCTGAAGTGATTTTGGAGGGGGAAATTAGGTGAATAAATACAATGGTTGACTCACATGACTCCATTGTATTTCATATACAATCTACTATCTCTACTATCAATGCAGGCTAAAGTCATAAGTAATGATATTAAAAATGCATGCATGTTGCTTTCCCTAAAATAAGGGGTCTCCTTTATGTTGATTCCCTCCTGTTCCTAGATGACTTTTAGGGTTGTGGTTGACAACTAACGTTAGTGGGGCCTGCTTTGGTTGTTTGAAAATTGATCAGTGATTGATACTGGTGGTTCGCTCTGCATGCAGAACCTGCAAGTCATGGACTAGCAACAAACTGTCTATTCAAGAAGCCTTAAATCAGTGTAAATCAATTTATTTCAGACACAGACTTCTCTTGCACACTAGTGTTACATTTCCGTCTTCACAGCCCTGAACCGTAATGTTAGTTGAGACAGACAGACCCCCGTTTCTTTAGGCTAACTCAGTTAGCTTTAGCCTGGCTTGTAGCTGGTAACTAGCTTTTGGTCTGGTAACTATGCATAACATAAAACACTGACTAACGTAGCTTTCCTACCCATGGGAAAGCATGTGCATCACACCTGCCGCTTACTGTAACAACACTTTATACATGCACAAGGGACATTTCCCATAAAAAACCTGGTTGGACTAGGTCACATACGTACACGTTGCCCACATGGCAATTAATCATTGAAAAATGAGAACCATGCAAGTTTTCATTTTGTATCAAGCAGCAAAGAAGTTGTAGCGTTTACACTGCACCTCCTGCAATGTGACTATTGCACTTGTGCAAATCCAGATGTCGAGGCTGGAACTAAATATCGTTCAGCCCTAATTCACACCTATGTAACATTGCAGTAATGCTTACCTTTGCCTCATCAGGCGGTGGAGGTGGTGCTGGGGGCTCCTCTTTTGGAGGGGGTGGAGGAGGTGCACCTTTTGGTGGTTCTGATGGAGGAAGAGGAGGAACTTGGGATTGGGGCTGCGAAGGACCATCGCCCTCGTTCTGATTCTGCTTGGCTTTCTCTTGCTTTAACTTCTGTAGATTCTGAAGATGTTGTTTGTACCAAAGTTGCTGTTGCTCCTGTGTGAAACAATGCGAGACAACGCACACAAGGAGCCTTGTTCTTAATTTTCCATTGCAAGTGTTTTGTGGAATCTTGCTTTCCTTGTTTCACCTGTCCATTCCTTGCTCAATTGACATAATAGGTTACATTTTCCAAATTAAGTCTACCTTAAAACATCCCAGTTATTAAATGTTCTCTTACCAACTATATCTGATTTATTTTCTGATTACTAAAGTCATATCGTATCCATGTCTTTTTCTCTATTTGTAGAGTTGGCTGCATAGTTTGTTGCAAGAAGAGGGATGGCTCTGCTTCTGCAAGGAATCATCTAAATCTACCATGAATTTCAAGCTGGATCTATAGGCCTTATTTTAACGATATGAAACGCAAGTAGCTTTGTGGGTGGATCTCGGGCTATTATGCCGGCCGGATAAATTACCCTTGCGCCCGACGCAAATCTAAAATGGGTAGGTCTGAAGTAGCTACTTTACATTACACCCAAACCACACCTATGAAGTGGGGTTTGGGTGTAATGTGCAATAAACCAACCAGAGCGTTATTTCACATTCACTTTAAATGCAGGCACGCTTGTTCAAAGGCAGATTGCTAATATAATGGTGGATTTGCTAGGCGCAGGCTCTTGATACATCCATGGTCGCATGCCAGGAGTGTTTCACAGTCGAAGAGATCGATGTTAGCTATTGATGTAAAAACAAAAATGTAAATAAAGAAATGTCACAAAAACATACTTCCCAATGTTTTTGGGCTCACCCTCACTGAATCACAAGGTTATGAATGCATGGTGATACTTTTGCAATGTAGTTTACCATTAGACCGAGATCGTCTCATTATAGACAATGCAGCTCTTCTGTCTCTCCTCTCCCATGCTGCTGCTGGGGCGTTTGGGTTAAGTGGCATTGGCACATGCAATTCAACACACTCTTTTTACTGCCCCGCCCCAGGTAGCGCAAGTTTATTCTGTAAATTACCGACATTAGTCTGAGGAGGAAAAAGTCTGCTGCGGCAGGTGCAAAATAGGAATGATAGATGCGTCGGTGTACAAAGTCAATTGCGCTGGGCGCAAGAAAGGGCCCTGTATGTGTGATATTATTCATGTACAGTATGTCTATGCTATTTTTACGTGTTTTTTTTCTGCACGCGTGCCTAAAGTCTTAGGTGTTGTTCCATCCTCTTTCAGTCACTCTGTTTTCTGATTTGTTCTTGTCTAGAGAAAGTAACTTTTAAATAAAAATCAACACATTTTGAAAAAAGAAAAGAAAAGAAAAAACATTGTTCTAGAGAGAATGGTGATGCATCTAAGAATCGATTATTTTTCCCACCCCTATATTTCATAATGTATCTGTGGTGTAGCCAGACCTTAAAAGACCTTAATCCACAGCGCTGTGGAGATAGGTCTGACAAGGAAAAAGGATGGAAAGGTTCATTGTAAGACTTGTAGAGGTGTTGACATTTAAATTTGTGTGAACAATATGAACACATTTCATGCTTGCATTTAGTGTAAACATCGAGACAGTAATTACTTTTTCATGCCCATTTTCCTAACTGCATAATATAGAATAACACAGCATGAGGTTATAGCATATATTGCATCAGTTAATATACTAAATTGGTATTTAGGTAATAAACAATATGTATAAACCATAATGTTGATTACAAGTTCAGGATGGAGCAGCTGCACATTGGTCTATATATTTCAAAGTGTATTAGTATTACCACAAAAAACTGGATTTCCCACTTCTCCTCCACATTTCACATGCACAGTATGATGTTTTCATGCAATATGTGGATGCATTAGTTTGCACAAGAATGGCATACCCAGCCATCAAAACGGGACTGTGAGACAAACATTTACAGAGTGTAAACACATTTGATGGAGATACTACAAAGGTGGGGTAATTTCTAGTTCCTTCAATAACCATTGTGGCTAGGGCTGGACAATCAGAAAAGAGAAAATCAGATATCACGATATTCTTGACCAAATACCTCGATATCAATACTGTGACAATATTCTACTGGTGCTTTAACAAAATATCATCACACATAGATTTTTAGATAAACAATCATCAGTAATGTGGATATAATGATTAAGTGGGTAAAGGCAAATAATAGAACTAGAACAGTCTGGTAAGTTCAGAAAAATACATCACTTTACTGTAATGCAGCCTGTAAAATCAGTAAAAGACACCAGTTATGTCATATCACGACATAATATCCAAAATCTGTCTTATATGAAGATATCGATATATATTAGCCAGCCCTAATTGTGGAAATTATGTTTTTTGGCTGTAAGTTCTGGCTACAGGTAAAGCAAAGTAGTTAGCACCAAAACATGTCAAAACAAAAAAATACACGACATTACCTGCAAATGTAAGGATTTGTCGTCCTCTGTTGTGGGTGGATCCTTCTTCAAGGCTTCTTTGGCTTTGGGAGCCCCGTTGTTCTCCGGTGGCTTGGATGAGGGGGGCTCTGGAGGGGGAGGACCCGGTTGGGGATCGGTGGGCTGCGGTTGCGGTGGAGGGGGAGGTGGTGGTTGACCCGCTTGAGGAGCGAGGGGAACTCTGTTCGGCGTAGAGGGTGTCTCGTCTTCTTTAAAGTATGAAAGAGCTCCAGCCCCGGTGTCTGAATGCCCTGCTCCTTCTGAGTGCCACGAAGACCCCGGATATCCACCTTGTCCACCAGCGTACGAATTAGCGTTAGCGTTGCTGCCGTGGTGTAACACAGACTGGAGCTGTTTCTGGTGCAGCATCTGCAGTTGCTGCATCTGTTGAAGGTGTTGCTCCTGTAGGCTGGACAACATGGAGCCGCTGGATGAGGCCTCGAAGCCGCCGAACCCGGGTGCCGGCGGGCCGGCGTGGCCGCCACCAGCTTGCTTACGGGGCCCAGAACCTCCATAGCTTTGCGCCGGCGGTGCCCCATAATTTCCCCAGGAGGGATACATTGTTCACCATCAGAGTTATGTTTGTGTTGTGATTCTGGGAAAAAAACCCGAGGCAGTGTAAACGGTCTTTTGTACTCACATCCAGCCAGGCCTCTGTGGCTAAAAAAAAAGCTAACGTTACCACTCTACCGTGAAGCCTACCCGACTGGGCCAGGCCGCATTAAACAAAGAATATAAACAGCAACTCTGTAACGTTAGCAAGAAACGGTTATCCTTCAGAGAACGAAATGTGCACGTCTAGCCTTAAATGGGGGAAAAAAAGTTACTACAAAGCTGATATCGTTGAGTTGCTGATGCTACGCATAGACAGTTACAGAAACGGTGCGAGCGACACTGATGACGGAAGTACATCACAAGTCACCAGGCGACCACTTCCGGTAGAACTTATCGTGAAATAAATGTATTTTTTTTCTAAAAGAAACTCCACTGTTCCTGTCCTTTTGTTTTTATATTTGCTTCTATAAAATTAGATTTTTCCTCCTATTTACATTGTAAACACTTGTGTTACGATGATTGGTAAAATATTTATATTTAGGTTTTTTGATTAATGACGATTTAGGGGGAAACTTGTTAGCAAACATAACTATTATTATTATTATTATTATTATTATTATTATTATTATTATTATTATTATTATTATTATCAGGCTCTGCAGAGGTAGGATTGATGTCCATTGTTTCTAGACTATAGATACTACAAAATGCCAAAGATTGATCATACCTTTGTTATCCGATAAAGCATTTAAACAAGAACGGTTTTGGTCAGCTGCTTACTGTACCAATTAATGTAATTACACTTAACTCACCAAATGCATGCATAGCCTACCATTGATTAGACAGAAAAATATGTAGGCCTATAATGTGAAAAGATGCAACACACAAAACATGACATTTTGTTTCTTCACAAAACGTTTTCAAACGGGATTTCTGAGCAGGCCGGTGCTCACTTCTCAGGATTGCCAACGGCAAATGTATGATGCCAAGCAAAAAGCTGATTCCGGATCTCAAGCTTTAACCACAAGAGGGAGATATTTACATAGAAATGTCTACTTAACAAGAAACCTTTGGCTGGAAAAAAAACTCAGTAACCGGTCTATGCCTCATATGAAACAACTACAAAAGTAGTAATACTACTACTAATAATAACAGTTTAGGTCATTCATTCCAAATCATTTTAAGCTCTAAAAACCTTTCATGAAGAAGGAAATGGGTCAGACTGCTGGTTGAATTATGCATAACATGATTTAAATTAACAACAATAATATATATAACTCCAATCCAATCCAATATCATACAATACAATACAATACAATATATTCCATATTAAACAATAAATCAAAATTGCCTGAAAAATGTTCTAGGCGAGGCCTACAACATGCATGTCCAAAGGATCTACAGTAGTTTGTTGTCAGAGACCAACTGTGTGAGTTCCGACTGTGTTGAACAACAGAGATGTAAGGGTGGGAGGGAGAGCAGTGGGAGGTAAAAGACTAGTGACTTTAGGTTGCCCTTGAGGTTTGATACACATAAGAGTATTTTTTTCTGAAGATCACCAGTAAATCTGTATTAATTTTAACCAGAACCACTTAAAAAAAATCGTTAAAGCGGATTAATCAAGCCAGTCCTGTTTAATGTCTCCCGTTAATTAGTTTGTCAGCAGTGTTTTAATATCGCCTAATGACTTCATATTTCACTGATGACATTAAAGGGGTGTTAAAAGAGGGGAAATGGCCCATTCAGGATTCAGTTCTTTTGCCATAAGATGCCCTCGATGAATAAGACAAGGTCACGGAGGCCTAGCCTTTAGGGAGAGATACATTATCAGGGGATGGGGCTGAGAGAAATCCCATAGAGGAAGCTCTCTCCCCTCTAAAACAGCATGACGGGCACAATGTGATACAGTTCTGTCTTAGAACAAAACACAGCGCAGGGAATTCATGATACAGCTTAGGGCAGCCACGCTGTATAGGATGGCAGGATAGCCCCACAGTGTACAATAATACGGATACTGGGGACTAATGCCTGCGAGAGGACTGATTGTTATACTGTTTATTTGTGTAGTGTATTATAACAACACAATTTTAAGTTTTTTTTTTTAATGCATTAGAAGTTTGCCCTTTTCAATCTTCATCAGCAGTTTCAGAAGCTTTCTAAGCAAGAACAAAGAAATCAGAAATCGTATAGTTGTGGCTCACAGTATTGAGGACACTGCATTTTCTCTGTGATGAAAATCCTATGTTAAACAAAATGCTCAATGGAAGCTAATGGATCTCAAACAAGTCCATGCACTGCTTCCAAAATGCTTTGTTTGACAAATCAATTTTCCCATAACCCGGTGAGGAGAAAAGTGATGCGGATTGATCGCCCCCCTGACTTTGTTTCCAGAATATTGTTTGATGGCTGGATAGATTAATTGGTATGACATTTGAAAGCCTTCTCTTGACTGTCAGCATCCAAGCCTCTACACACCAATCGAACCTCGGTTTAAGTGTCTCCTCTATAATACCTCACTTGACAAATTAGAGACGGTGCCTCTATAAACTGTTCTCAATGTAAGACCTAAACAACATCACGCTGCTCAATCAGACACTGGTTTGAATAGGGGTGATGCTGGGCTGATAAGATTGAGCGCATTAAAGGGCATCTCCCCACACCGCTGCGTCAGCACATCTTCCTCTCTGCACAGTAGATCTGAAATATACAAATCAAATCCAAGCAGCTGCTCCAAGTAAATCTGGAGTCGTTAATATACAGCGGGTCATACTATTTGTATCTTAATTAATATGAATTACGACTACAGTGAGAAACACACAGAGAAAAGCATCAAAATACCTTGAAAACACTGGTACGTTATGTTAAATATGTAGTTTTAAGATTTGGTTTTTAAATGTGATTTTGTAAGTCTGTTCTTCTATGTGTACCATTGTTGCTTGGAACATAATCAACAGTGCTCTTCATAATAGGCTTTCTTCATAGAAGACATCTTTACATGTTACAATGAAAAATTACAGAAAAGTAGATAGTAAATAAGAAAAGTAATAATGGCTAAATTCCATGTTGCTGCTTCAGTTTCAGGGTCCTGGTATTGTGCATGCCGGCTCACTTTCACACAGTCAAGGCTTGCTGGGACGATCAAATAGCCGAGCCGTTGTTACTGTTATAAGCAACATTGTTTCTATAAGTCAAAATACGTTCTGTAAAAAGGCCTATTACATTAAAAGTAGGGTTGCACTGTGTAACAGCAACCTGTATTTTGTGAGACAATATGAATTTGTGCAACAGAGATTTTGCCATACCGCTTATGCCGTGGTACATCCTTTTCTGTGGTTGCATTTGAACATTGTGGGAAATGTTCCAATTAGCACAAAACACTTACATGATTTCTCATATAATTATCCATAGTGACATGATTTTGTGTTATTGTGATAAATTTGTCAGACATTGAATTTGCTGGATTGTATAGAAGATATCATCCACATTGCCCACTTTGAATTCAAAGGTATACGTCTTTTGTTTCACGGATAAAATATGGAAAAACACGAAGCTGACAGTTTTTTTTTTGGGATCACCTTTACCTTCAATAACTCCCTCACCTGTACTCCAAGTAAAACAATACAGTATGATACACTACATGCATGACATAGTACATTAATAGCAGTAATCTTCACTCCTATCAAAGATGAAAGACAAATAGACTTTCAAATGTAGCCTAACACTGTTTGCAGTTAATCTTTCTTACAATTCACCTTATATTGTGCAGCCTGTGGTTCTTAGGAAGAGGTTCACGCATAACTCCAATGGTGGCTCAGCAAATTAGGGAAGAAAATGAAAAAGTTAATCTTGTATAATGTACTGGTCCCAATATTGAATGCAGATTAGTTTGGGGGTAAAAGAAGATGGACACTCTAAAATGCTAAAACAGGCCATAATCTACATTCTATATAGTGTCGTCATTTTTCGACATAAAAAAGACCAAATTTCCCTGAATCAAATAAGACTGCAATTATCTACCCGCCACAATTCATCACCATTTATTTATCATTCACAATGACTAATTGCCTGACTTGACTTCAATTTTGTGGGCTGGGTTCCTCACAGAGCAAGCTGCTCGGCTGCCCACCTCCCTATCACCCCAACACACCCACTTGCCTTTGAAAAACTGTAATTGAATGAGTTTATGTCGTCAAATTGATTAATCATATTAATTTGTACTTATTAGTGGGATGGTTGAAAGTGATGACAATTAGATTAATGAAATTAGTTAATTCTTCCTACCCACGCCATACTCCCAACTATAACGAACCACAAAAAAAGCACAGAAATGGATACTGTTATGACAAAATTGGCAATCAAGATTTGGCTGCTAATTGAATGTCTGCTTTTATTAATGATGAGGTTTACAAAAAGACCTTGAGAAAGGAATATTAATTGATTAATCAAAGTGCTCCAAATTAAAGGGGAGTATACAAAGCAGAGGTCGACATTTTTTTTCTCACATTTGATTGTGAAGAATGCTGCACCGTCTTTCACAGAATAAAAACGTACCTGATTGATGAACAATCAATTGTTTACTGACATTTGACTATATTGTTTAAATTCCCTGTTGACTGAAATATTGGTGAAATATGTTTTGGAAGTTTTGGCTGTTAATGTTAAAAGACAATTCATATAATTTTCTTTCAGTAAATTGTGAATAAAACCAATGCCTTTGCAAAATATTCTCCACACATTACTGTGATCAAAAGATTGAATATTGGTCAGTACAACATGTTGACATGATAAAGAGTCTCCACTCCAGCTTTTACAGTGAAGCTGGAAGTTGCCTGACCACAGATCAGTTCTGCAGGGAGCCACATGTCCCAGTGGGACCGCAGCAGTTCATTCATCATGCCTGTTTGCCTGTTGTGGAAAAACAAAATCCACATAAATATATGTAGATATAAGTAAACAGAGTGTGATATCTTTTAAGCCAACATACTACTTTGAATTTCATTACGCAACAAGCTGTCTGGCGGTTATAAACGATGCTCATGAGAAAGAAGTGATTGTTCGATATGATAAAGATGAAATGTAATAGTTTATGCTACCATGAATCTGATTGTGACATCAACACTATTAGAAAGACAGATAAGAGCATTTATGACTATTTGCTTTGTGTCAAAAAGGAAAGTGGGCTCTTTGATTAATATGAGCAACTGGCTGGCTCCAGGTTCAACAGACTGTGTTGTTGCATATAACTTACAGAGGCAGTAATGGGTTGGTTTATATACTAAAGTTTGAACTGTCACACATGTGAGATAAGCAAAATTATGACTAACACATTCTGCATTTACACAATGTAAGGTTTGATATGCATGCTGTGTAAATGTAGATGAGTAATGTTTTTGTTTTCGCTGAAGAAATATTTACTTAGATGGCAAGATGATATCTGCTCACGTGATCTATACAAAAGTGTAAAATAGGTTGGTTTTCACATTCAAAAAACATATGCAGTAAATCTTGCTCATAGTTATGCTGCAGGAATGGATTGCACCATGATTTCACCTATTCAATCAATGTATTGGGTCAGCATTTTTTTTTTTTGTATGTAGCTTCTATTAGATTCAGCGCATTCTTTCATATGCAGGGTATTATAGCCAGCAACTCAAAAGAGGAGCTCCACCAATTTTGCAAAACAAAGTTGTTGTTTTTTTACAATTTTTGAATTGCCTCAAGTGATGTCACTTAAGTCAGGGACACTTAGCGTTGAATACTAGTTTAAGGTCCAATGTGTAATACTGACAGCTAGTGTTTAAAGTGGTTACTGCAGTCCAAATTTGAAATACTGTCTCCCCCGGCCCCAAGTGTCGAACAGAAATTTCAAAGAAAATATCTTTAAAATCTTTAAAAAAGAAAGAAATTTAGGGGCGTAAGCTTACCAGACCATTGCGGGTAATGTAGGTGTGCGTGAAGCCTTTATGGAGCCAAAAATTACCCCGATGATTGGCACTGCCTCCACACTGTCCGAACCATAGAGCAAACCCACTATAGGTTTGACAAGGAAGAATACTGTGAGAAATAAAATAAAAGGATATCTCTGTTTCTGCAGCATTACTTTGATACTTTTTTATATAAACTATCCATCATAATTCCAACAATGTTATAAGAGTGCTACGGAGTATTCTTTAAAGTTCACAGACTCTTATTTTAGCAAAAAAAACAACCACAATGTATTTAAATCATATTTATTTTTTGTGTTTATGTTTCACAAGCTTTCTAAACAACGCAATGGACAAGTCTTGTGAAAGAAGATTTTAAAAATGCAACCGTGAAAATACACTGCACCATGTAGACCTCTTTACTCATCTGACATTTGCACCTTGCAGCCTCCATGTATGGGGCTTGTTGGAAACTTTGAAAACACTGAACTATACAACAAACACAAATATATGAAAGATCTGAGATTTGAAGGATTATGTTTACATCACAGGAGTAATGTAATATATAACTGTATTGTATTTGATCTCGATCATAACATTTTTATTATGCGTCTGACGGATTTGCTGTCACTATATTACACTCATACACATGGCCCATTAACACAGCGGCACAGTCATATTGTATGCAAAAAGCTGATGCCTGAGGTATGGTTATGGAAAGTCTTCAAAGATGCAGTGAAATCGTTTATTTGTAATAAATCACAAAAGCAATGCCATCCAGGTTTTTTTTGAAGGAATTCCAACCATATTATTGTGGAAAATGTAAACAGCTAATTCAGTCTCCTCAATGAACTTTATTACAGACTGATTTCTTATAATGTCTGTACATGAAAACATTTGTAATCAAAGAGTGATGAAGAAGAGTTCCATTTACCTGATATTAATTTATACACCCATTAAAACCTTTAGTCTGCATCTTTGAAATGGATTTGCTATTATTAACTGTGTCTTTATTCAGTTCTTTTTGTGCATTTCTGCAATAAAATGTAGAGACAAATAGTAAAAAATGCCTACTGCAGTGTCCGAAAGCCCAAGTGACGTCTTCAAATGTCTTGTTTTGTCAACAACCCAAAGATATTCCATTTAAAATAATATCAAATATAGAAAAGCAGCAAATCCTGACAATGGAGAAGCAATTTTAATTGATGAATGACAAAATATGTATTGATTCATTTTCTGTCGATCAGCTAATCGATTAATCCAATAAATTGTTGCACCGGTTGAGATTAATGCACTTCTTAATATTAAGAAGCATTTTGACCAGACGCATGTGTGCCTCAGTCACTTTGAATTGGACAAGGTGAATCTGCACACTGGACACTCACGCGATGCCGTTATTGGATGCCCATTTGCCAATACCTGCCTGCAACACCAGATCCCTAATGGCCCTATTAATCCTTCAATGACCACTCATCTTTGGACCCAACCCCTATACATTTCACAATCCTGATGTCCCGCTGACAGGGTCCAAACCTCTCTGTTGCCAGATGTATTGACAGCCATGAATGTTAGACTTGATCAAATGCTACCGCACCAGTCAGAGGCCATCAGTGGTCAAGGCATCCTCATCGGCAGGATCCATCGTCTCTGTTTACGCAGTCCATCCTCTTTAAACTGTGCTATTGATCTTGGCCTAGGTCATGGAGGTTTGGCATCGAGGTAGGGGAGAGGTGGAGTGGTGGTGGATGAGAGAGTGGGACGGAGAAGAAGGAGAATAAGGACACAGAGGAAGAGGATTCCCCTGGGTGTCTCCAGTGCCAGTTTCTTCTTATTTAGCATTTGACCCTGCTCTTGGCTTTACTGCTCAATGCGGCTGCCTTATTTTCAGCATATAGTCAATGGCTGCCAATATTGTGAATGCAGACTTGTCACTCTTCAACAAAAGCTTAAAAATACTCTAAACAAACAGACTTGATGTAGGCTATTTGAGGTCAAAGGTTTCATTTCTTGCCCCTTCCAAATTCTTTTTCTTGACTTTTGTCAGGTCAATATTTGAGTGAAAGACGATATCAATTGTCTTGCTTCTCACAACCTGACAGGTGCTCTGTACCTCCACAGCTGCCGTTCAATTATGGGTATTTCTCGTGGTTGCCTGTTGCTGCCGTTATTTTACAGCTCTGCGCTCCAGTCCATTAGCAACACCGCTGCCAGAGCAGAGCCAATAAACCATCTGGCCAGGCTTCTGAAACAGATAGCAGCCTCTTAATTGAGTGAAAAAGTAAAAGCAATTAATGTCACATTAGCACATCACTACTAAGACCTGCCCTCCAGTATGCTGCGGCAACAATAATTGGTAGGTTCAGACTGAGATGCATCCCAACAGCCCGTCTCTGTTAGCGCTAATTCCTGAGCAAGGCCGTGGTAGGAGAACTGATTTTCACAAAAAAATAAAACTCGTTCAGGTAAACTGATCAATCACTCAATGTAAAGTCAATGTTGACTTCCTTTTTTTACAATATTATTTAAACCTGTAATAATTGATTTTGTTTTTGGCCTCTTGGGGGCAGCGCAACAAGCTGTGGGAACAATGACAGATCATATAGCTGATATGGCGAATGTGTTAGCAACATTAACAATCATTTGTACTCGTGTGTCGGGCTACTTGGTGAGTTTAATATTCCACTCTCTATCTCTCTCTTTAGCTGCTAAATGTTCCACTATATTCACCAGCTACTCCCAAATTGTGTCAGTCTGTTGTTTGGTGCTGAGCAGGTACAATGGGTTTACTGTATTTACCATTTTAAAAATTGATTTAATGAGTTAGCATGCTAACATTGGCTAATTAGTACTAAACTCAACATGAGTTTTTTCAGGTGTTTGCTCATAAACCAAGAGGATCAACACAATTTGATTCTCACCTCAACATACCAATATGTATTTCATATTAGAACATTTTGTGTTCAAACAAATATAGATGCAGTTTTTGTTTTTGTCAGGGTGGCAGCAATAAGGCGCCATATGGAACACTAATCTTTGCTGAAAATGTGTTCCAAGTTAAATCATCAGATCCAAGCCATCATGTTTTCTCCGGGGGACCAAAGGCAGAAATACTGTTGTGAAATTAACAATAGATGTCATTCAGTTCGCTATACCAAACAAGGCACCTACTACAGCACGTTAGCTGTGTTTGAGTCTCAGGCCTCCATGAATCTGTCACATTGTTGTCATGACCTCCCTCACTTTCAGCTCTTGTCTTTGAACTGTAATTCAAACTTCACACAACAGCAGCTTTGTCTCAAGAGCTTTCCCAAAAACAATGCATGTCCTCTCTGGCTTGAATGAGACTGGGGTTTTAAGATCTGGCTTAATTGTTGTCTTTTCCCCATGTTTAATTATAAAAAGACCAAAGCGCTGTCATTGCTGCGGTCTCATTCCACCATGTTCCGCTAATTATGTTGTGTTAATAGAGGTTTTTCTGTTACGGCGTCACACTCATTAACTCAGCGGTGACACTGCCCTTAATTGGATAAGAGGCCATTGAGTCACATTTCTCTGATTAAAATTGTTGCTTCCTTATAAACATCAACGCTGACACTGACTGGTTTAAAGCACATGAAACTACATAAGACATAGCGTTCACCATGGTGTGTATTCAATATGTTGCCTTTTGTTATGGTTCCACCTTTCTGAAAGATGTTCGCAAAGTGTAAATCAATCAGATTTCAAAATATAATATCACAGATTTAAGTCCACATTATAAAATCTTCTTATCAAAGCTGCTCATATCGTCACAAAGAAAAAATGTTCTTTCATATTAGGGGAAGATGTGGCAATTGCTCCTGCATACTCTGCTTGAAGATACAACAAAGCTCTATAGGTTTAACAAGGGTCAGCCTGTAAAGAGAAACTCTACAAACCTACAAAATGTCAGACACTGCAGTGTCATTACTCACAGAAAATGGGCTTCTTTTCCCAGCCTCTCCCTTCTGTCTTTTTTTGTTGTTGTGATCCTCCTGGATCCGGTAGACAGCAGGGAGGCTGGGAACTGATATGCAATTATTTAAAGCAACTTTTAAAATACTAACTTTCAGGTCAACTGATGGTCCAACAAACCAAACTCAGTCATGAAATTTAGTTTATGTAGAATTCTAGTTAAGCCATTTAATAGCACTGCTCGCCACCATGTTTAAATATCTCAAAGTTAAAATCAACCAGACCCCCATTTACCATAAGGTATAGACAGAAAACAGACTGACACTACTTCTCCTTTCCATTTGCCAGTACCCCTGTTCCCATACCCACACATGCCCTCAATTACCCTATGAGCACCACATGTGCAACATCATTAATAAGATCCACTAATAATGGTGGCGAGCTCCATTGGCCGTGAGTGAGATTTGACTAATTACTGTAATTGTATTGGAGTCATGCTCATTAAATATGAAAATTGTGTTCTGTGAAATGAATGGGTTTTCATGATCACTCTTGTATGGACAGGCTAGAAATAAATTAGAGAGCAGTTTCTCATTGTGCAATTAACTACAGCACACACAGCTACCTGCCACACCCCACAGTCTGGTAACATAACTTGTGTATGTGTGTGTGTGTGTGTGTGTGTTTGTCTGTGTGTGTGT
>NC_045750.1:13124409-13136851 GCF_008692095.1 Etheostoma spectabile
GTGTATTTTCGTGGATGTTTTCCAATTTGCCATTGCTTGTTGCTTATGATTCTCTTTACACATACTGTATGCATGACCTGCCCGCCCACGAGACGTGGAAATGTTAATATTGCACAGAGCATATAATTGCAATTGTAATGATGTTTTTCTTTATCTTTTATAGATAAAGTAGTTGTTCAGCTACATTTAATACATTTTTCAGTTGATTTGATGTTTCCTGGAGCTTCTATCAAGTGTCTTCTCTTTTTCTGGTATGATTATATGATATTTGATTGAACATCGGACATGGCACAGCTTATTTACGTACACTATAATGCCTTTAATACAATTTTCATTTGTTATTTGTAAACCACCTATTTAAACTTGCAACTGCTGAATGTTTTTTTGTTTTAATGGCTCTGCAACCATAATGGATGATCACTGTCGCGGGTGAAGAAAAGCACTTTCCATCCATGTTATATAGGCATTCATGACATTTCTTGCCATAAGCAATTAGTGGTAGAAAAAATTTCCAATCCAAACACAACAGAATGTGCCTGTGACTCTTTACTGTAACTTTTGTTCATACTTCTTTCGATCATCTCTGGGGATTTCAGCAGCTGTCAGGACTCCAGAGCCTAGACGACAGCGTCTGGGAGTGGCTACGTCCCAGAGGAGCAGAGCATCTCCCCCCCCACCCCTTGTTTCTGCATGCTCAAGTTGTTTGAGAAATCTTGCAATGCAAATGTGGTACTTACCTTTGCCGCCCAGCAACAAAACTATGTCGCACTCACGGCGTTCTATGAAAGCCCTGATTTTGTCTGAGGAGATATAGAGGTGAGGAAAGGCAGGTAAACAAAGCATAATGTGGAGGTCAAATGCTAATGAGTGCTCCATTTGTTACGTCTGGCTTCCTCCAAAGGCAAAGTAACAACGTCAGAGGCGCCCAGACATAATAAATCATCCCAATAAATAATAAACTTTAAGATTCAGAGTGGACTTCATGGTATTCATTGTGCCACCTCGAATGAATTTACAGCCGAGTCCTGATTTCTCTCATGTGGCCCTATTTAAATTGTCCCATTTTAAGATGCATGCTTAAGACGGCAAGATGCTTGCAAGTCCATTTTCAGGCCACACACCCTACCATACAATTTCCATCTGCTCACTGGTTAATAGGGTAAGACCAGAGAGAATCCCACTATGAACTGTAATGTAACTTGCTATAGATGAGAGACAGGCCATAGTGCTGCAAGACTTGAACAGATGCAATGCCATGCAGGGTTTGCAGCTGTTGTGAGGCCTTAGAAAACCCACAGCTGTCCCATCTCTGTCTGCGTCCCCAAGTAGAAGGAGACTGAAAGATGGACGTGACTGATGAGATGATGACAACCCTAAAGAGGAGTGGATGAGGAGTATCCCAGGTAGTGAAGTGCACCATTATAATACACACCTGTTTGTTTTCTGCACTCTCTGCACTCCAGAAGTACCGTCACTCAGTCAGTGTGGCTGCCTATAGATGGCGCTCAATTCATTTTAAAAAACACTGGCCTTTCTCATGGCTGTCTATCACAAAGTGCCACAGACTGCATGGTGGTGGTGATGAGCTGCAGAGAAAGGCACCCTTACCTGTCCTTGAGCCAGGCGACAGAGAGAGAAAAAAAGAGTAGATTCAGCATGTATGTATGCTGTAGCCGGGAGCCATAAATCATGACCTTCTTCAATTCACACAGGAAGCATATTGATGGTTTCCTATCTCCTTCCCTCACTTTCACCTAGTTACATTGTCTAAGACAACACCACTCTGGGTAACCATGACTGACACTTTACAGCCTATTCTTCGGTGGACTCTCACCTCAGCGGCTGAATAATCCTCATATGAGGCAAAAGAAAGGAGTGTGAGTGTATGGTAGTAGTGGTGACAATACAAGGTTGCACTAACAGTGTGATCATAGATTTTCTGAAAGGTAACAAGGTTGCCTGATTAACAGACCGCAGTGTGACAGTGTCAATGCCCCTTCTAAAGCACCGGCAGGCCCGACGACTGGTGACGATTTAAGGAGAATAAAACATGGTTTACAAGATGGAAAGTTACTCTGAGGACAGTGGGCCATGCTCTAAATCCCTCCTAAACTACTGAAAACACAGAAAGAAATACTCGCAATCCTACGAGGAAAGAGCTGCAATGATGAGTATTGTATGAGACAAGTAATTATGTGATCTTATTTCTTTCTTTCTTTTCTTGCAGTTTTTTCTTCAGTGTTTTTTAGCGGCCCTAAGCCTTGTGCATCCCTTTTAAAAAGTTGCTCTGGCATCCTTAGAAGACAAAAATGTCTGCGTCAAAAGGCTGTAATCGTTGGCGGATTTTAATTGGGTTTCAATGGGGAAATTTTTGTCCTTGAGGGTCAGGCTGAATGTCTCTGTAGTTTGGCTACACAGTTGTTTATTATTATTATTATAATTATTATTATTATAATTATCATTATAATTATAGGAGAGGAAGTTGAACTCTTCCAAAATTTGAAAAGAAAACCTCACACCCTTGCCAAATTGCATGACATACTGCATGAATTAACACCGCCAAAAAAAGTTCCTAATGATGCATAAGGGTTAAGTGTCAATGGATGACACTTACATTCACTATACTAACGTACCGGTATTGCTGACGTACTGTGCAGACCAGTCCACAAGTTAATACACAGTTGTTATTGCCAGCAATAATATGGAGTGGCGGGCATAGCCGTGCCAAGAGAATAAATAAAAAAATGAAAAAGTGACAAGTCCATTTATTTCTTTAATTCAATCTTCTGTTGAGAGATGTTTTTGCTGGACATCATGTTTGATTGTGTTTAAGGGAATGGTTTGTGGCAGGCTGATTAAACACAGACTTACTCCCCCAACCCCTAAAGTTGAAAGCCTAGTAAATGAAATGACTTCCACAGGATTGCACCACAAAGGAACAGAGATGTGTCAGATGTGCATTCAGCCCGTGTTGTAGCCAACGCAAGGTCAAAAGGGACATCATGTAGACAGCGAACCAACTGACAGTCGGGGCAGGAGGATGCCGTTACACCCCAAGGCACCCTCTTGCTAAAGTGCACACAGACAGATGCACACATGATTGGTCACGTTAGGAACCATTTGACTGTACATTTAATATGCTGAGATCAGGACAGGGCTGTACTGTAACACTGATAGATGTGTCAAATGAAAGCATGAAGACAATGGCATTCACTATTATTTTGTTGATAACCATTGAATAAAAAATGTTCGCCAAAACATTTGGATGATATGGAGTTGCAAAAAGTAACAGCTCAAGTTGGGGGAACTAATAGCCTCTTATGCTTTGAAGGGAATGACTTATTGTTGAAGGGAAAAACAATACCTAAAAAAATGCAAATACAATAAAGAAATTTCACAAAAGTGTTTGTGAAAGTTTTACAGTATGTAGAAATGTTATATAGTCTATACATTTCTTTACAGTATAATAACCAAATACATTTTTTTGGAGCGTGTATCAAAGTGCAAATGTGATTTTAATTGAGTCTTTAATCTACTGTAGGTAATGTCAAAGCTCTGCATATTTTCTTATGTGAAAATTTCCAATAAAATATATATTTTGCTATATTATATAGTGTCAGTATTATCATTGAAGGGGGAAAACTTTTAAATTGTATTTACTTGTAAAAAGTAAAAAAAAAACATCAGTATTGTTCCACACCGGCCTAGGTATATATATATATATATATATATATATATATATATATATATATATATATATATATATATATATATATATATATATATATATATAAATATATATGTATTTTACTTATTTGGTATAGTCACATATTTTAGAGTTTATTAAACTGATGTGCAAAATGCTTTATAGACTCAAGGATACAGTTTTGTTGAGGGAATCCATGGCTTCAGTCATCACAAGGTACATCTATCCAAGCATCTCTGTAGATGCTGGGTAACAATCTGTACAAAAAAAGATCACAAAGGTCTTCCTCAGGACCGAGGGTTGGGGTTAGGATCTGACAAAGACCACTGTGATCGAAACATTACACGTCACGTTCATGTACAACATACAAGATAGCAGTGTGGGATTTTCTTTTTTGGTATCCATAAAGGATCTTGTTATCTTGATATATTAAGTCAAATGGATCAATAAATATGGTACAAACTTAATGTTTTGAAGATATATTTCTTCTCATGTTCGTTAACTTGAAGTTATTCAAAGAAATCATTGCAGTGATTACATAAACCATGTGATTTTATTGTCACTGTACATTCAGTGCACTCTTAGATCTGACTCACTCCAAAAAAAGCATATATTTACACATGGATACATTAGGCATGAACACAACAAACAAAACACAAGAAAATGTCACACAATACTGTCCAGTGAAACCCAGTGGTGGTTGGCTTTTTGCTTGTTAATCCCAAATTAATTTACATTTTTTCTTAATATCTCCCCAGGACTGTGTGTGCATAGTTACCCTGTACTATTCCAAGCATAGGGTAAGTTTATAATTATGAGCCAAAGCTCCCTTTTAAATTGATTCATATATCACAATTGCTAACATATTGCTTTTAAGGGGAGTAAACCTCTTGGGTAATCACGTCTATAGTACATACATCTAGCAGGGTCCTTTATACACTGCGGACCAGGGACGGCCAGGGAGGTTCCTCCATGTTTTATGTAAATCTCGTCATCTGAGTGCATGGAGATAAGATAAGTCCGCAAATGGAACAGCGAATAAGCAGCTTTCTCCTCCGAGGAATGTGTTCCCCAATTGCAGCAGGTTCATCTACATTTTTTTTAATACCCAGTCAGTGATGTCACTTTATTTCTGTGCCACTAATTCCCAGGAGGAACCCATGGCCCGTTTCCAAACCCAGTGTAATTTTCAAAATATGAATTGAGGTATAGGGTCTAGACTATTTCACTTGCTATACGTCCTGCTGTGCTGAACCAAAATGATGATAACATAGAGTGTGTGTTTCAGCATTGAGAGACACAAAGACACAGAAAGGAAAAAAAAGACATCCCACCTTAGACCAAATATAACGGACTCACAACTCATTACAGTGATTTATATTACGCAGCTATTCAGGTGGGCTCTAAGTGTGTGTGTTGAAGTTGCTGATAAATCATGGGAAATTCATTAAATGGGAAAAAAAAACAACGATCATAGTTATATTAATGCACAGCAACTACAGTATAGTATGGTGAAATATGCACAATAGATTTTGCAGCGTACACCATCTGTACAATATGTCCACATTGTAAACAAAGCACAACTAAATGTCTGATGCTCCACAACACATGGGGTGGCCATATTTGCCTTGCATAGCCCAGTGATCGTCTGTTATGAAACTATTACAGACACCCATGAAATCGACAAAGGTTTACACAAACCCTCCCCACTGTCAACCGAAATAAAATGTCTCTCGTCCCCAAGGTAGAGCCAAAGCAGAAATTTAATTGCTCCATTTCTATTGAGAATTTCAGCTGAGACAATTAGAATTAATTGGATGCAGTAGAACCATTTTAGAACTCTTGAAATAAATTAAGCATTTTTCTTTTATTTTCTAATATTAATTTGAGAAGCAGGGAAAGTTGGGAAACAATTAACTGTGATCAGTCTTCAAAGTGCACAGCGAAGGTAAGTGTAGAAGAGAAGTAATGGGTAAGAACGTACTTATTATTTAAAGCACTCTCCTTTAACCATGGTAATATTAAAAACATCACTTATTTTAGATAAAATAAAAGTTTTTTTAACACCATCGTAGGTTTAGAGGATGCTGAAAATGAAATGATGCACAGCTGGATGAGCAGCAGAATGAAGGTACAACCATTAATAATATACTATAAATAGCATCCATCAGGCTCAAAATGCAGTTTTATCAGTTTTCATAAGTATTAGAAGACATTACGCTTTGGTTTGCTACTGTACAGCAGTTATCCATCCCCTGGTTTTCAATTGGGGATGGTTTAGCTGGTTACACATTTGGGGAAGTGTATCATGGGAATTGTATTCTCTACGGTATTGGGTTAGAATTATCTATGCATTACATTACAGTGAATCAATAGCGTCTGTTCCAGTGGGGATCATTTCAAGTGTAGAAACTGGCTGTAGTTACTGGTGGCTTGGCTTTATGTATTCTTCTCGTCTAGGCAGAAGCTAATGGCACTTGATAACACTTTTGAAACACAACTGCTTTTAAAGTGTAGATAAGGGACAATATCTGTCTCACTAAAATCCTAAGAGCAGCTGCTTATTGTATTATTTTGATCTACTGGTAACGTGTATAACTATTACATTATTCTGATTGCTTTCTTTGAATAATTTGGCAATTGGCTTACAATTGTTAGATATTACCCTATACAAGTTTACTATCACTTCTGAAGTACACAGACTTTACACACAACTCAGTGTCATTGTTTCTAGACATGAATATACAGTGCCCGTCTAAACAATTGGCTCCTTCATCAAAGATAAAAGAGAAAAATATTTGTCAGAAAATACAGAACATTAGTGAGCCGTAATCTGAGGTCTGATAAATTCTGTTTCAATGCAGAGTAATTCAAGTTGTTCTCAGAAACACAAGTGTCATTATATCGTCACATTTAAAAATTTAAACCTGCAGTAAAGTCTAGCAAACAGTTTTAAAAGGCTGCCGTCTTAAATTTTAACAATCAAGGAGACAAAGGGACTCAAAACCCTCAGTTTTAAAAAAAAGGGATTAGTTTTATTTGAACTTGCCATCTTGAAACTCAAATGGATCACAAGGATAAAAAGGAGACATCTGTCAAACTTAAGCTGTGGCAGTTCTGTCTACTTGCATGCAAAAACGTCTATTGGCCGTTAATGTACGGGGGAATTCTGGCCTAGCTGACATAGTTTGAAAGGGGAAAGATTATGCCCACTTTGAATCCATTTATAAAGACGTTGGGCCATTTGTTGAGTTTTTTTTCCCTCACTTATTCTCAGTTAGTTGGAAATCTTAATGCCCAGCAACAAAAGACTCAAAATATACTCTCTCAGAGCCACAATGTTTAACCTGTAGTCCACACTGAGAACAAAATATTTAAAAAAGTTGTTTAGATGCGATCATACAGACCATATCACACAAGACTTTGACAAAAAACAAAACAAAAGGACTAATGTGACAGCTGTGGAATTAATGCTATCAATATAGTGACACTTGTTTGAGCATACAACCTAAACAAAGGGGTGTGGAAATTAGAAAAAGCAAACCTATACAATATAATGCAATCCAATACCGCACCATCACAAACTATGGACTGAAAAACGGCCAGAGAGTTGAATCAGCACCTATGTGACACAAACTGAACATTATAAACTTTACAAAGGTAGTATTTATTGCAGGCCTATGAGGTTAAATACACATCATTTTAGATTGCATTAAATTGCATAGATGTTGCGGTTATTGTACCTACGTATTTAAATAAAATAAATGTTTTAACAAGCCATAATTTAAAATTCTCAGCGCATAATATTAGCTTATCATGTGTATTTTTCACAGTATGCTTAGTTGCCAATATTTCTGTATGACACTGAACACAGAAAGAAGTGAGGAGGGCGTTTAGTGTCCATAAGCAAAAACCACTGACTGACACTCAGAGGCTACCAGACAGAGCTTGCTATTACAATCCCCATTATTGCCACATTATTCACAGATGCTTAGTGCAAACTCTTTGTGAACTCTGATCGCCAGCCAACCATTGTCCTTCTGTAAGCACCAAGTTGACTCTAACCGCAGAGTCAATGAAGCTACTACGAGGTAAATACATTACAAGGAAAATCGAGTCCTACATGGCGGGTACCGCTTTCTTTGATGACAAATATAAGAATATGTCTAGCAATTCTCTCACCACCCTCCCAGTGCAATTTCACACAATATACAGTACACATATTATATGTAGACCAGTTAGAGACTATTGCTTTAACAACTGAGATTAGAAAATATGGAAGAAAGAACCAAAAACACATAATGTGGCTACGTAGCCGTACAGTTCTTCAGGACATTTATATTGACACACTTCCATCTTGAGATGAAAATAAGATAAACAAATTCACAGAAGCTTCAGGTGATATAGAGCATTGGGTCTCTGGTTATAACAAGACCTCGGTTGCCTGATTTCTGTACACAACATCTTTATATACATTATCATGATCCCATGTCAATCAAGTTATTATTCCCCCTATTCAAAACTATTTCAAGTCCCTTTTTCTTTTATGTGTATTACCATTTAAAAGTGTTAACATGACTCAGTAGTCCAAGCTTCATCCTTTCACTGTCAATTGGCACACCACCTTTATTTTTGATGGGCTGACCCTCGCCTCCCATTGGGTGATGCTGCTGTCTTTCAAACATCTGGCCCAGGTGTCAAGCCTTGGCCTCCAACATCTCGAGGAATAGTTTGTGCATGGGGACTTTGCCCTGCATTTTGATGCTGTAGAAGTGCTGAACCGCCTTAGTGGCGGTCTGACGGAGCAAGGGCAGTGTCATTAGCAGCTTGCCTGCCCGTCGAGGGTCCTCAGGATGCTGGGAGCCTTCAAAGTCCTGCAGAGCCTCATGGAGAGAATCCTGGAGCCTTTGGACGGCCTCGATATTCTCTATGTGCATGGAGTCTGGAGCAAGATGGGTGGAAGGGAAGGATGGAAGGAAAAAAGAAAAGATTGTTATTCATACTTCAAAGCTATAACTAATAAATGTGTTAAATGAAAAGCAAACATTTTGTATTGATCTGCAGTTTGACAAATGCAACAACAGCTTTGTGTATTGCAGCAGCATTGGCTGCCTTTACATTCTGCAGCCTGTCTTTGCAAACATGCAATCTTGGAGAAAGGTTTTCTCTTGGTAGTAGTTAATGACGCTCCTTAAATAAATGCCTATGCATGGCCAGGACTCTAGGGAGAGAGAGGGAGAGGTACTGTAAGTCTGTATAAATATACGATGAGACAGGAAAAAGATTCATTTCTTTGGGTATCATGGACCACATACATCCCCCCTGCTAATGAATTCAGATGGCTGCATTACTAGGATATCGTTCAGCTGAATGATGGCGGCAGATGGCCTTCATTTCCATAAGAAAGAGCAGTTGGCCCCCTTATGTATAGGCTCTAAAATAAAACCAGTTGAGACTTATTAAAAACTGCTCTGTATATACAAGTCTACAAGTCAGGGGGAAAAAAAACAAGCTTGTCCTCCAAAGGACAAGCTGACAGAGAGCGTTGTAATGGACAAGCAGTGGTTTGCTTTCAGCCAATTTCACTGCACAGACTTACAGGGTCTGGCCTAATCTGTGTATGTATCATATCCACAAAACATTTACTGATAGATACAATTGTGCAAGGCAAAATGGTAATTCAATTCAGTATTATAATTGAATTGAAGCAATGCATCTTGGTATATCTAAGAATAAGAGCGACTCGTCTCGTCCTATAAACGCACTGCATTCCTGTAGCTTATCCAAATGTGGCTGCTGATTGAAGTGTGTGAGGGAATTAGATCAGCTCTGCTATGTGTCATGAAAGTTGTGGAGTGAAGTAAGACCGTGTATAAACATGTAAATTAAGCAGAAAAAAATGAAAGTACAAGGCTAATTATGTTCCTAACTGACTGATTAAGTCTCTTTTACCAGTCGCCTTCTGTGTAAATTGCATTTCTATCTTGGGAAATTAACTAGGCTATGTGGACCGCACATGTGTTCCAGCTCTCTTCATTTGAAACCTTCATGTTAATACTGATCTGATCCTCCTTTGGCTGTGTGAACATATGTGTGTGTGTGTTTATGTTTGTGTGAGTGTGAGTGTGTGTGTGTGTGTGTGTGTGTGTGTGTGTGTGTGTTTGTTGTGTGATTGTAAAGCAGAGACAGAGGAGAAGGGAGATCGCAGAAGGAATGTGTTTTCAAATGTGTGTCAGTGTGTGAGAAATGTGTGTAAAAGCACAGGGAGAGCGTCTCTTTTCCTGTGTTGTGTGTGTGTGTGTGTGTGTGTGTGTGTGTGTGCGTGCGTCTGAGGTGTTTAGGGGCGGAATGCAAAAATAACTTTGAAGAAACAATTTCCATGTAATCCGTCAGCAGCCTGGCGTCAATCCCGTCGATACTCCGCTAATTACAAAATCAATGGCCATGAATTTCCACAGCTGTCACACCCACAGGACCCCAGGAGCCGAAGTTGAGACTGTGTTCAAACGAGCCAAAGCTGCCCTTTCGCCCTCCCTGAGCCTTCCTCTCAACCCCTGCCTTCCTCTCTCACACTTCTCCCTTACCTTTACATCACTGTCTTTCCATCAACCCCCCTTACCCTCCAACTCTCCGATCCCATTTATCCTCCCCTCTCTCCACTCTCCCATGGAGAGTTTGTCATCAGAAGACTAAAGCTCTGGGCTCAGCATTTTTCATTTTTCAGTCAGGCAGGAGAAAAGACTCCTAACAGGCATTGATTAGTGGGGGGACAGGCCCAGTCTCATGAAAAGCAAACTGTCGATACGGGCGCAGCATCTTCACATTGGAACAAACGAGGCCCGTCGCTCCCCAATGCTCATTCCACTCCACTTAACACATTTTATTGACAGCCCCTGTTTTCCTAATGAAATGCTAAATATATCTCCCTCGGCTGTGGCGCGCTGGCAGCCACTGTTATGGAGATGGAGAGAATGAGAGCACAATGTGACAGACACACACACACACACACACACACACACACACACACACACACACACACACACACACACACAGAGTGTTGAATTAAACGACTATGCTCCTGACCTTTTCGTCCCCTCTTATCAGGTATCCTTCAGCATGGACGTGATCGGCTCACCAGATATAGACAATCACTTGACATTTTTTTTGCTTTATTTCTTTGTTAGGTTTAATTAAATGCCAACTATCTAGATTTTTGTAAGATTTAACGTAGAGATGTACCTTTATGTCTAGCTCATGACACCTTTGTGTTTGCAGAGAAAAATAAGATAATACAATATTTGCAATAAAAATACAAGTTCTTGTTTAGCCCAGTACCTAAACCAAAAGTAATCTAATATACACAGTCTTTGTTTTACAGTGTCAGCCCTGAAATATTTTCTAAAGTATGCTTCCTTTCATTTTCACTTTAAGAAGCTTTAAAGTTGAAAAAAACAAACAGGAAAATCCAAGACTCCATCAAATTAAAGTACTGTTAATGTGTTCACACATTTCCCCAAAACTCAAAAAAGTATTTGGTATATTTGGAAACTTTGCTAGATCTACTACAATTATTATTTAAAATAAAGTTCTATTGTTTGGCTGCATTGCATATAGCGACCAACAATGTAATTGAGGAGGATAAATATACCCGAGTTGGCGAGGGCGATGGCTTTGAGCGTGACAAACTCTTCCTTCTCCATGCGCAACTTCTTGTAGCGCCGGACAAGAGGCAGGATGGCGACATGCAGATCCAGTAGGCCTGAGATCCTCGCCTGCTCCTCGTCCACCACGTAGTCCTCTGCGTACACAATCTCGTCTTCGCAGGGCAGCGAGCGAAACACGATGCTCAGCACCAGGATCTCCATCCAAGCACTCTGCAGTAGACTCATCTGGTCTGCCAGCGAGAGAGTGGAAAAACCTGCAGAATTGAAAGATTTTGAGATTTTCTTTACCGGTTTAGCTGCACTTACACTGTATAACCACATGACAAATCACAAGATCAACCCGTTAACCTCACTGCACTGTAAGACTTCAATATGTTTTATGGGCTGTGTTTACAGCCCTGTATATTCCGCAGAGAAGTCCAACTTGAAACAATAGCCGATGACTGAATGTGGTGGCTTAAGGGAAGAATATAAATCAGTCAAGTATGGAGGCCTTTGAAAGATGAGCTATGGCTGCTTCAACCGCAAGACACCGCTTAGTGAGGACAAATCCACTTTTAAACCTAGCCATCTCTTCATGGCACTAAAGAAAGAACATAAAACGAATTCTGAAATTAAACTGACTAAATTAATGGGTTGAAATCAAAGTGGCCACAGTCACATAATCATTTTTTCTAGTCTGTGTCACCATCTGTCATAATATGAAGTTATCCATCATAAAACATGTAAAACTCTCCTCAAATATAGCGGATTTCATCGCTCAAACATTTTTTGGCTATCATGCCTTCATCAGGGTCGTTTCATTTGTCATGTGAACTTTCAAGGAGTTTGGAATTTATAAAGGCCCTCACTGACCAAAATTAGATACGCAACATTTTTGTTTTTGCCCCCATTTTTCATGAGCTGAACTCAAAGATCTAGGACTTTTTCTATGTCCACAAAAGGCCTATTTCTCTCAGATATTGTTTACTGAGGGGATGTCCGAAAATTAGTGAGTATCTGGTGTGTGTGACCACCATTTTCCTCACGCAGTGCAACTCATCTCCTTTGCATAGAGTTGATCAGGTTGTTG